>NC_061118.1:15494775-15794775 GCF_002878395.1 Capsicum annuum
GTTCAATTATACAGTATGATCAGTAATAGTTCAGTCTAGCCTAGTACTGTTTATAATTCAGTCCAGTGTCTATTCAGTTGGGAGTAGGATTCAGCACTGAGTGAATCCAAGGATGGGGGCTCACCTGCAAGTAGAGGGTGAAATCCTTAGAAGCAGTCCTTGTTTTCTAGAACTACACAGAAAGCATAGGTTGAGATATCAATCGGCCAGTTAAGGGTTGATGAGGTGATCTACCTGCCAGTAGAGAGTACCACTATTTTCATTCAGAGTACCTACCAGACAAGGGTTCTCATCACTTGTCCTTACTCGTGGTACGGTATTGACACCTTTCCAACTGGGGTTACAGGTTGGACCCTAAATGAGTTAGAGAAGAGCCATGTCAATTAGATGATTACTTCCCACAGTCTCAACCTCTCTTATTAACAGATTCCAATCTAAATCCTTGATTATCAAATTCACAGACTGAGGAACAAATAAGCCCCTCTAGTGAAAATTCTGTGGCAAAATCAGTCCATTGAAGAAGATACTTGGAAAACAGAAGCAGATATGCAGACCAGGTATCCTAACCTCTTTTCCACAAACTCAGATTCAGCTCAAGGTAATTGTTTTCCTTAAGCTTATTCAGTTTCATGCTTAGATTTTCCATTACAAACTTGGTAGTAGTTATAATTGGATATTTAGTCATATGTTCATGAGTCAGTTCAGTAATGTATACATGCATCTGATATGCATGTTCAGTATGAAATTTAGTATGTTAGTAATATCAGTCAGATAATCATGTTTCAGATACTCATGTTCAGAAAGTAAGTTCAGTCTACCAGTATTCTCAGCTTAGTCAGTCTTATTCAAAGATTAATGTAACCAATGGGGAGATTATGTAAGACCCCACAAAATTCATAGATTAATATAGTCCTTTAAGCTTGATAAGGGGTCCAAGACTTCGAAAATTCTAGCTAAGTATTTAAACTTAGTGTTATTTTGTCTTTGAAAGTTGGAAATCTTATTTCGCGACCTTTACGTCCATTAAATGTTGATGTTTGAGTTAATTCATGATCAGGAATGTCAGTAGGTGTTCCCGGACAAGTTTTGAATTTTTCGGACTTCGTTTGAAGCACCTATGGGATCCTAAACCATTGAATCAACATGATATTGATGGGCCACATTGACTATCAAATGTTGACCCCATCTCCCAGCGTCTAATTGTAGTGAATCGACATGGACTCGATGCGGACTCGATGTGATGCGTTGGCCATTGCATTGATGCCAATGACGTGATGTGTCAGCTTGTGCGTTGATGGTTCAATTTATAGTCATTGAAAAGCCGCATTATCAGGGTTAATTACGTCTTTTTCTCATGCCTTTCATCTTCCATAACATGAAATTTAGCCCTCTTTTAGCAAGTTATATTCATTCTTTCACAAGTTTCTCAAGAACAAAAACCCTAGGTGAATTAAATTCAAATTCAAGACTCAAGATTCCACTGTTAATTTTTCAGAATTTACCAACTAAGGTATGTGAAGTGTTCATCCAAGGGTTCCTTCCACCCTTGGGGTAAGAAATTCTTTTTAAGCTCATGTAGGGTTATTTCATGATTTCCATAATTTGAATTAAAGTTTATTCATGATTTATCCCAGGATCCATGCAGAGTTAATTGATATGTGTGATTTATCATGTGAATTCATGTTGAAACTCTTAGAATTGTGTAATTGGAATTGAATCAAGATGCCTACATGTTGTTTTAGTATTATGTACATATATTGTGCCCCACAAGTGTTTGATAAATTGTCCATGTGAGTTGAATAGTGAGAAAATGATATCCTGTTAGCATTTATTCAAGTGTTTTCTTGAATGCCTAAATGAATGAATGATGACTAAGTAGTTAGTTACCATGTCTCAAGATTATGCCATGTCTTTTAAGCTTATGCTATTGAGTCCTAGGGCATTTAATACCCGATAATTTAGCTGCTTGTCTAGAGCCATGGTCAGTCACAGAGTAAAATCAGTCATGCCTCAATCAGTAGAATTCAGTCAGTTACAGAACTTAGAAAAACTCAGTAAACTCAGAAGCAGTCTAACTGAGTTCAGTAAATCGGTTCAGTTCTGTTATACAGTATCATCAGTAACAGTTTAGTCTAGCCTATAATAGTTTCTAATTCAGTCTAGTGGCTATTTAGTTAGGAGAAGGATTCAGCACTGAGTGAACCCAAGGATGGGGGCTCACCTACTAGTAGAGGGTGAAATACTTAGAAGCAGTCCTTGCATTCCAGAACTACGTAACCAGCATAGGTTGAGACATCAACGTGCCTGTTGATGGTACTACCATTCTCATTCAAAGTACCTACCAGATAAGGGTGACTCAGCACTTGTCCTTACCCATGGAATGGTATTGACACCCTTACAACTGGGGTTACAGGTTGGACCCCAAATCAGTTAGAGAAGGGGCATGCCGGTTAGATGATTACTTCCCACAGTCTAAGTTTCAAATTTAATCTCAGTATGTAACTCAGTTCAACTCCGCAGATTTAGGACTGGCAGAAACAGTCATTCAGTTACCATCAATTCAGTATTAGTACACTCAGATATCGATTAATCAGTGTTCAGATTCAGTTTTTAGTTTTATTATGATCTAAGTACAGTTTCCATATTCATGGATGTACTTTCATTCAGTCATACTCATAATATTCAGTTAGTATTGTTCATGCATATGAAACCATCAATTTCATCCTACCTTACTGAGCATACCAGTACATCAAAGTACTGACGCATACCTTTCTTTTGTGCTATGATGTCTTACATCATAAGTTCAGATGCATGGGCTCCCGAGCACCCTTAGCAGTTTTGATTCTCATCATACAGAGTTAGTGGTGAGTCCTCATAGTTCAAGGATATGATTATTTATTTTAGCATTTCAGTTTATTTTTAGTTGTCAGAGTTAGTTGGGGACTTGTCCTATCAACTCCCAGTTCAGACATTTTAAAGGCTTTTCATACTAGACTATTTTCAGACAGTTGATCAATTTTCAGTATGGGCATTCAATTTTTTTTGGTATTGTGATACCATATCTAGTATTATTCATAGTATTGAACCTTATGGCATGTTTTCCGCCAAATTTCTGCATATTTTAGTAGTATTGTTATTCAGTTATCAAAGTAGGTATCAGTCATGGGTTAGTTTATGGTCCTTAGGGATTACGAGCACCGTGTAGCATCTGGGGTACAGACTCAAGGCATTACAAACTTGGTATCAAATCCTAAGGTTCAAGAGAGTCCTAGGAAGTCTGAAATCCGTATCTAGTATAGTCTTGTGCATGGTTGTGTTGCATGCCACACTTATGGATAGGATGCTATGAAATGTTTAAGGAAAAGTTACCCTTCTTTCAGTATTCATGTCGTGCGAGTGATAATGAGCCCCATTTAAACTCTCAGTCTAATCTTTTCTCTGTCGTTTACAGAATTATGCCTCCAAAGAAGACTAAGGAAAGAGGAACAGGACACTAGCCAGAACCCCAGCCCATCCAACCAGATCTAATGGATGAACACATTTCCCATGCTGAGTTCAAAGCAACATTCACCACTCTAGCTCATTCTATGGAAGCCCAGAATGAATGCCCAGCTACTTTTTTGGACAACCCAGTGTCCAATGCTGCTGCTGCCAGGATTGGGACTTCACCCTAATAAACCATTCATCATTTACCGGGTCTAAGTCAGATGAAGACCCTCAGGTATTTCTAGATAAAGTGTAGAAAGTTACTGATATTATGGGGTAACCACTGTTGAGAGTGATAAGTTGGAAGTATATCAGTTGTAGGATATGTCACACTCATGATTTAAATAGTGGAAATCAGAAAGGGCTGCAGATGCAGGGCCCATAGATTGAAATGAGTTTGCCACTACTTTTTGGATAGGTTCTTCCCACTGGATTTGAGGGAAGCAAAGGTTCTAGAATTTATTAATCTGAAGTAGGGCAATATGACAGTGGAAGAGTAAATTTTACTCATTTAGCTAGATATGCTCCTCATGTGGTGGCAGATAGTAGATCCTAAATGAGTAAGTTTTTGTCAGAGGTGTCTAGCGGCGTGGTCAAATAGTGTAGGACCGCAATGCTTATTAAGGATATGGACATATCCAGGCTCATGGTCCATGCTCACCAGATAGAGAAGGCTAATAATAAAGACAAGGAGAGGGAGAGTAAAAGAGACAGAATAGGTAGTTTCAACTTAGCTTAGCCTAAGTCACAGGGTGGGAATCATTCTCAGTTCCTGCTAAAATCTTCAGTCCCATCTCTATCCCCAGCCAATGCTCATATGCCAAAACTCTGAGATGGAAAAAGGGATAGGGCATCAGGCTCTAAACCCCAGGGAAGTATTAGCAGTGCCCGAACCAATCCCCTTTGTCAAAAGTGTGGCATAAACCACCATGGTACCTGTAACGAAGGAAGCGATATGTATTATGGGTGTGTAAAGCTAGGACACAGAGTCAGATATTATACCCAGTCAGGTTCTCAGGGTCAGTATAACCGTCTCCCAGCTCAGTCTAGTCTCTTGAATAAGCAGGGTACGACTTCCAGTGCCTGCAGTAAGCAACGCCCAAATAGACTATGCTCTTTAGTCTCGATAGTATTAGGAGTGTTCTCCTGATGTGGTCACTGGTACATTAAAAGTTTATCATTTGCATGTTGATGCTTTTCTAGATCCAGGAGCTTCCTTGTCCTTTGTTACTCCTTATATAGCTGTTGATTTTGGAGTCAGTCCCGAAATCCTAGAAGAGGCTTTCTCAGTCTCTACCCCAGTGGGTAAATCTATCATAGCCCAATGGGTATACAGGAACTATACGGTTATGGTATCTCAAAAATTCACTTCAGCAGACTTAGTCGAATTAGAGATAACTGATTTTGATGTCATTCTCAGCATGGATTGGCTTTATTCCTATTATGCCTCAGTCGCCTGCAAAAACAAAATTGTCTAGTTTTTGTTTTTGAATGAACCCATCCTAAAGTGGAGAGGTAGTACTTTAGCACTTAGGGATTAACTTATTTCTTACCTTCGAGAAAGGAAAATAATATCTAAGGGATGTGTCTACCATCTAGTTTGAGTCCAGGACTCTAGTTTAGGAACCCCTACTCTTGGATCAATGTCAATAGCATGTGAATTCCTAGATGTATTTCTCGAAGATCTTCCCAGGATTCCTCTCGAAAGGGAAATTTACTTCAGAATAGACCTTTTTCTAGATACTCAGCCCATATCTATCCCTGCATACAGAGTGGCACCTACAGAACTCAGAGAATTAAAAGAACAGTTGAAGAATCTCCTAGATAAGGGATTCATCAGACCCAGTATATCCCCATGAGGCATACCAATTTTATTCATGTATAAAAAAGATGGTTTTCTCAGAATGTGTATTGACTACCGACAGTTAAATAAAGTCACGGTCAAGAACAAGTATTCACTACCCAGAATTAATGACTTGTTTGACCAACTCCATGGTGCCAGTTACTTCTCTAAGATAGACCTTAGGTCAGGCTATCATAAGCTTAGAGTCAGGGAGTGTGACATCTTAAAAATAGCTCTTAAAGTCGATATGGCCACTTTGAATTCTTAGTCATGTGCTTAGGTCTTACCAATGCCCCAACAGCTTTCATGGACTTGATGAATTGTGTGTTTAAGTAGTACTTAGACAAGTTCATCATAGTCTTCATAGATGACATTCTTTTCTACTCCCGGAGTGAAAATAACCATGCAGACCATCTCAGAATAGTATTATAGACTCTCAAAAATCATCTATTATTCACAAAATTTGGTAAGTATGAATTTTGGCTAAGTTCAATAGCTTTCCTCGGCCATATAGTTATTGGTGATTGCATTAGGATTGATCACCAAAAGACTAAAGCAGTAAGAAACTAGCCCAGACCCATCTCTTCTTTAGATATTAGGAGTTTCTTGGGCTTATCTGGCTATTACCAAAGGTTTGTAGAGGTATTTTATTCTATTGTATCCCCTATGTCCAGACTGACTCAGGTGAAAGTTAAATTTCAATTGTTAGATTCTTGTGAAAAGAGTTTTAGGAGTTGACCCTACCAGATGGTTCAAACAACTTTGTTGTTTGTTGTGATGCCTCTAGAGTTAGCTTGGGGGTGTGTTCTGATGCAGAGAGGTAAGGTCATAGCCTATGCCTCTTGATAACTTAAGCCCTACGAGAAGAATTACCCTACCCATGATCTTGAGTTAGCAACTGTAGTGTTTGACTTAAAGATTTAGAGGCACTATTTATATGGTGTGTACATGGATGTGTTCACTGACCATAAGAGCCTACAGTACGTATTCTGTTAGAAAGACCTAAACCTCTATTAAGATGGTTGGAGTTGTTGAAAGACTACAACATGTGTTTTGTATCATCCGGGCAATGCCAATGTAATAGTTGACGCTCTCATTAGAATGTATATGGGTAGCATTGCTTATGTCGAGGACAGTAAAAAGATGTTAGCTAAGAGAAGTTCATCAGCTAGCCAAACTAGGTGTCCACATATACAATTTAGCAGAAGGTAGTTTACGGGTGCAGAGTAGTTCAGAATCATCCCTAGTTTCCAAAATGAAGGAAAAGTAGGATAAGGATCTCATTCTGGTCAACTTGGAAGAATTAGTCAGAGATCAGAAGGTAGAGATCTTATCCTAAGAGGGAGATGGAGTTTTGCATTATCAGGGTAGACTATGTGTGCTAGGCGTAGATAATTTGAGGCAGTGAATCCTTGTAGAAGACTATGGTATGCGCTACTTTATTCATCCAGGGGCCACTAATATGTACCATGATTTGTAGGAGATCTATTTTTGGAGTGGAATAAAGAGAGATATTGCAAAGTTTATAGCTAAGAGCTCAACATATCAGAAGGTTAAGATTGAGCATCCGAAACCTAGTGGGTCCATGCAGAAGTTTAGTATTCCTACCTAGAAATGGGAAGAAGTGAACATGAACTTTGTGACGGGTTTGCCTCGCACTCATCATCAACATGATTCAGTTTAGGCTATTGTAGACAGGATGACCAAATCAGCTTATTTCCTACCAGTCCATACCTCTTACTCTGCCAAGGATTATGCCAAACTCTATATCAGGGAGTTGGTCAGATTTCACGATGTTCTATTGTCCATCGTCTCAGATTGAGGTACCCAGTTCACCTCTCATTTTTGGAAAGCATTCCGAAAAGGTCTTTGTACCCAAATTTACATTAGTAAAACCTTTCACCCTCAGAAAGGTGGCCAAGAAGAAAGGACCATTCAGACGTTAGAGGATATGCTGTGAGTATGTACAATAAACTATAAAGGTAGTTGGGATGACCACTTGCCTTTGATTGAGTTCACATATAACAACAACTATCATTCTAGTTTTCAGATGGCTTCATTTGAGGCGTTTTATGGAAAGAGGTATAGATCTCTTGTTGGATGGTTTGAAGTGAGTGAGGCCGCTGTGGTAGGGCCTGACTTGGTATTTGATACCTTAGAGAAAGTCCAGTTAATCAGGGAAAGACTTAAGACAACTTTGAGCCGACAAAAATTATACGCAGACGTGCACAAAAAGGATCTCGAGTTCGAGATTGGTGACTATGTATACTTGAAAATCTATCCTATAAAAGAAGTGAAGCGGTTGAGCAAAAAGGGGAAACTCAACCCCCGATATATCGATCCTTATTGATTTCTGAGCTATTTCGGAAAGGTAGCTTACGAGCTTGAGTTGCCCTCAGATCTATCTTCAGTCCACCCGGTGTTTCATGTCTTTTTTCTAAAGAAATGCATAGGTGACCCATTAGTCTTAGTCCCCATAGAGGGCATAGATGTTCAGAACAACCTCTTTTACAGAGAGATTTCAGTCAAAATCCTTAATTATTAGATTCACAGACTGAAGAACAAAGAAGTCCTTTTAGTCAAAATTCTTTGGCAGAATCTGTTCGTTGAGGGAGATACTTGGGAAGTAGAAGCTGATATGCGGACCAAGTATCCTCACCTCTTCTCTAAAAACTCAGATTCAACTCAAGGTAATAGTTTTACTTAAGCTTATTCATTTTCATGATCAGGTAATAACTTGGTATTAGTTATAATTGCATATTCAGTCATATGTTCATGAGTCAGTTCAATCATGTATTTATGCATCAGCTATGCATGTTCAGTATGAAATTCAGTATGTCAGTAATGTCAGTCAGATAATTATGTTTCAGATGCTCATTTTTAGAAAATAAGTTCAGTCTACTAGTATTCTCATCTTAGTTAGTCTCATTTGAGGACGAATGTTTCCAAGGGTGAGATAATGTAAGACCCTACAAAATTCTTAGCTTAATACTGTCCTTTAAGCTTGTTAAGGCATCCAAGACTTAGAAAATTCTAGCTGAGTATTTAGACTTAGTGTTATTTTAGCCTTCAAAAGTTGGCAATCTTATTTTGCAACCTTTATATCCATTAAATGTTGATGTTTGAGTTAATTCATGCTCAGGAATGTCAGTAGGTGTTTTCAGACAAGTTTTGGAGTTTTTGGAATTTATTTGAAGCAACTTTAGGATCCTAAACCAGTGAATCAACGTGATCTTAACGCGTCGTATTGACTATCACATTGATAAATGTTGACCGCAGCTTCCAGCATCCAATTCCAGTAAAGCGATGCGGACTCGATGCGGCGTGATGGCTATCGTGTCAATGCCTACGACGTGGCATGTTGTCCTGAGCATCAATGGTTCAATTTAAAGTCATTAAAAATCCGCGTCCTCAGGGTTAATTAAGTCTTTCTTCCATGCCCTTTAGCCTCTATAGCATGAAATTTAGCCCTCTTTTAGCAAGTTATATTTATTCTTTCACAAGTTACTTAAGAACAAAAATCCTAAGTGAATTAAATTCAAATTCAAGACTCAAGATTCCACTGTTAATTTTCTAGAATACACCAACTAAGGTATGTGAAGTGTTCATCCAAGGCTTCTTTCCACCCTTGGAGTCCAAGAAACTATTTTTAAGCTCATGTAGAGTTATTTCATGATTTCCATAATTTAAATTAAAGTGTATTCATGATTTATTAAAATATACATGTAGAGTTAATTGATATGTGTGCTTTATCCTATGAATTCATGTTGATACCCTTGGATTTATGTAATTGGAATTGAATCATGATGCCTACCTGTTGTTTTAGTATTATGTACATATATTGTTCCCCATAAGTGTTTGGTGAATTGTCCATGTGAGTTGAATAGTGAAAAAATGAAATCATGTTAGAATCTATACAAGTGTTTGCTTGAATGCACAAATTAATGAATGATGACTAAGTAGTTAGTTACCATGTCTCAAGATTATGCCATGTCTTTTAAGGTTATGCTATCGAGTGCTGGGGTATTTAATACTCAACAATTTAGCTGCTTGTCTAGAGCCATAGTCAGTCACAGAGTAAAATCAGTCGTGTCTTGATCAATAGAATTCAGTCAGTTACAGAACTTAGGAAAACTCAGTGAACTTAGAATAAGTCCAGCTCAATTCAGTTCAGTTATACAGTACGATCAGTAACAGTTTAGTCTAGCCTAGTATAGTTTAGAATTGAGTCTAGTGTCTATTCAGTTGAGAGTAGGATTCAGCACCGAGTGAACCCAAGGATGGGGTCTCACCTGCCAATAGAGGGTGAAATCCTTAGAAGCAGTCCTTGCATTCTAAAACTACGTAGATAACGTAGGTTAAGAAATCAATTTGCCCGTTGAGGGTACCACTATTCTCATTCAGAGTACCTACTAGATGAGGGTGACTCAACACTTATCCTTATCCGTGGCATGGTATTGATATCCTTCCAACTGAGGTAATAGGTTGAACCCTAAATCAGTTAGATGATTACTTCCCACAGTCTTAGTTTTAGATTCAATATCAGTATGGAACTCATTTCAGTTTTGTAGATTCAGGACTTTCAGACACAGTCATTCAGTTACCAGTAATTCAGTATCAGTACACTCAGATATCAGTTCATCAGTGTTCAAATTCAGTTTTTAGTATTATTACGATCTTAGTACAGTTTTCATATTCATGCATGTACTTTAATTCAATCATACTCACAATAATCAATTAGTATTATTCATGCATATGAGCCCATGCATTTTAGCCTACCTTACTAAGCATACCAGTCCATTCAAAGTACTAATGCATACCTTTCTTTTGCGCTATGATGTCTTATATTATAAGTTCAGACGCATGGGCTCCCGAGCACCCTTAGCACTTTCGATTATCAGTATACAGAGTTAGTGGTGAATCCTCAAAGTTCAAGGGCATGCTTATTTATTTCAGCATTGTAGTTCAATTTTAGTAGTCAAAGTTAGTTGGGGACTTGTCCCATCAGCTCCACAGTTTAGACAGTTTAGAGGCTTTTCAAACTAGAGTATTTTCAAACAGTTGATCAATTTTCAGTATTAATGATCAGTTTTTTTTGATATTGTAATACCATATATGGTATTATTTATACTATTGAACCTTATGGTATGTTTTCCAACAAATTTCTGCATATTTTAGTAGTATTGTTATTCAGTTATTACAGAATGTACCAGTCATGGGTTAGCTTGGGGTCCTTTGGGATTATGAGCACCGTGTAGTGTCCGAGGTACAGAATCGAGGCGGTACATTATGGAGGAATATGGGAGCGATTGCATATTTAATTGAACTTAGGTGGTGGTAAATTATGTTATACCAACTTCATTGGTCCTTCTTTGGTTGAGTGGTTGGGAATACCTTGTCATACAAAATTTCACTATGTAAATTTGATGGTAGGGTGTTTGACAAAGAGATGAAGATCATTATTTACCATCGGAGCTGTCAAGGGTGAATTTGGTGTGATATCTACCCTTTGTCTACTTCTCGGTGTGTTTATGAGCTTCTTAGTTTAAGCATAGTAAATTTTAGTTTGATAGAAATTTGAAAAAGTTTTTTACATATAGATTTTATGGAACGAAAGCATGTCTTAACTCCTATGGTAATCAAGGAATCTTCAATGAAAAATAAGAAAGTCAAGAAAGTGAAAATGAAAGTGAAGACCACTAATGTAAAATTTGATTTACAAAGTCATTCCAATGATTCAGGTAAAGCCTTTGAAGTTTCTAAAGATGCAAAGTTGAAACTTGATGTTAAGAGTCATCCTAATGACTCAAAGGGGATCTTTGGAGCCTATTATACTTTTAATGAAATAAATAAGAACAAAAGAAAGAGTGGAGTAAGGGAGTGAATAGTAAACATTTGAAAGGGCAAAAAAAGAAAGGATCTTTATAATAAAGTGAGTGAATGGATACAAGAAAAAAAAAAAGAAATAGAGCTAAAAAATGAGAGTGAATTGTCACAATAAAAAAAGAAAAAAAGTAAAGCAAGTGAGAGAAAAAATGAGATAACAGAAAAACAAGAGAGTGTCAGTGAGAGGTTTTCTTATTCTAACTCTAACCCTTTGAATTCTTGTTCTTCTAATGTTTTCACTTATTTTGTAGGTGTTATTCAAGAAGAACACAAAAAGGATGACTTAATACAAAAAAATGAATAATTGAAAGAAGCAAGTTGGGACTACTTCGATTGAGCAAGTGAGCATAATTTTAGAAAATCAAGATAAAGAAGGTTCTTTAAGTGTTAATCAAGGTAAAAGGTTAATCCTACCTATTTAGTTACTTCAAATGATCTTGATAGCGACTTGAGTGTGAATGTTAGACCATCTTTTGGTGAGGTTGATGATTCTTTACTTTGTGTCAATAGATAAATGGATGATAGCATACACTAGGAATGCCTTGTGATGAAGATGAATATATTTCTTCTTTAGCTATTAGGAACGCTAAAAATGTGTTTGATAATGAATGCCTTTTTGCAACTGATTTTGATCGTAATAATTCCTTATATTGTAAGGACAAGAATATGTTTTTTGGTAGTACACTTGAAATGGAGCATGCAATTTGTGATAATATCCTTTTTTATCCTAAAGAATATTAAATTTTTAAAACAATTGACAACTCTTTATTTGGTGAAAATATATAAGAAATTTGAAAAGTGATTTTTGTGTTGATAATGTGAGTCATTCTTTGAATTGTCCTAATAGTTACAGTATTATTCACAATGATCATAACTTCAAAAATTAAATTTAAAAGCGTGAATACTATTGATGAAATTCAATTGAATGATTCATTCCTTGTTGTCTCATCTGCACTTTATGAAAATGATGATCCAAAATTTAAAGAGTGCATGACTTATGAAAATTATCTTTATGGCTCATTTGAGGTTGATAATTATTTGGATGTTACCAAGCTAACTCCCAAATTGATTCTCAAAATTACTTCTTGTGTTGAAAAAACCTCTAGAATTGAAGAAAATCTTATAAAGAATGGGGGAGGCACAAGCAATTGGAGTAGTAAATTGATAGATACTAGTTTTTGTGTCAATTAATTTACTTACTCTAATCTTGCCTTTGAGGATATAATTTGGGCTGAATTTTTAAGTGCTTGCAGAAGTAAATATAAATATGATCTATTTAAAGAATTGTCAAATATCTATGGGAATAAATATGACAATTCTTCTTTTGATGAGTTAAATAACCTTGTTGATCCATTTGTGGGACACCATCAAGAGAGAATTCCTTTACAATGAGATAAGATACTTGGGAGCATCTTTTTGTTCTACAAAAAGATTTAAGGTATCTTTGCCTTTATATTCAGTAATGATTCATTTGAAAGGCTAGTTCTTATTTTTGGACTTTCTAAAGCTATGAAGGTAAATTTATATGCCTTTGACCTCTTAGTAACAACTTTATTGTGATTAGTTAGAATTCTTTAATGTTGTTATTTGATTCATGTTGTGAGTTACTAAGTAAGAAATACAAAAAAAAAAAAATTGGGATTGATGTTTGTGTTTGATTCCGGATAGGAATACTTGTATTTAAGATTTGTGGATGATGTTTTTATTTCTCTTAATAATGTGGTTAGAAGAGTGCAATTCAATTGTTAATTAAGGAACTATTTAGTCCAAGTTGTTGGAGAAACTAGCTTTGACCCAAAAGTACTAATGTGTATAGTTATTAGTTTCTTTAATTTTTTTGTGATTGTGGTAAACTTTTAGGTCAAGTTCTTGATACTATATTTGAAAATTTGATTTTTATGGGCTTTCATGGTTCTTGTTTCTATCACAAAAGTGGGTATATTTGGGGGTGGTATGTAACTTATTTAAAAGATTACTAATTTTCCACTATGATTTTCTAGGCTCTAATTCGAGGTCAAACTGTTTTCAACACGAGGAAAATGATGCAAGTTCGAGAAGTACTTATTACATTAAAAGATTTCAACTTGAAATCAAGAGCCTAGAGTGTTTAAAGAGTGTGTGGAAGCCAAAGAACCAATACAAGAGAAGATAAACATTATATTTTAGGTTGTTTTGATCATAATATAATGTATGTGTTATTAAGGAGCATTTATGTCTTTTCTTATTTTATGTTTGACCTAGTAGTATAAATAGAATACAATGAATATTTTTAGGGTAGACAAATTTTTAGGTTAACTCTCTTGGTGAGGTTTATGGGTGACTCCCTTTATCTCTACATTGGATCTCTCTTGAATATCTTTATATAAGATATTTATGTATGAGTTCATTCTCTTCTCCCTTGTATTCAATCATGTAATTATTTTTTCAAATTAAAGATTTAAAAATCTATAGTTGTCTCTAATTTACTTCAATTGTGGGATTGTTTCTTGCTTTCTTTCTTCTCTATCTTACATTTATTTCTTGATTATCCATTTAGTTTTGTTAACTTGTATTTTATTTTACATCAGGTGTTGTTTTCTTCCATGCTTATTTTTACTGATCTGATAAAGTAACTCTTCATGTTGGATGAGTTTGTTCTAATGTATTCATATTCTTGTGGTGGCATATTCAATATTATTCTTGTAATGGAATTGGTGACTTCATCCATCATGATTTTATATAGCGGTTGATACGTCTTTGTTATTTGTCAAACCTTGTCCTAGCGGGGATGATTATTGGTGTTGTTCTATTTTGCCTATTTTTTGGCCATATTCCTTTGAAATGTATCTGTTTTATTGGAAGATAATCTTTGTGCATTATAGTATTCATCATTTAAGGATAGAACTAATATGGGAAATTTCTATAAGAGAGAAATTTTTGGTTGAGCTTGGACCTTATGGTTTGTAATTCTCACTAGACGATTTAGCATGAATACTTTGCAAGCATCAAACCCAATATCGATTTGGCTTGAATCATAAAATAAAATTTTGAGAGCCGATTGGATTCAATTGAAGTATCTGAATACGTTGATCTAGAACTCCATGAGAATATGGTACTGGTGGCATGTAATACCCTATAATATTCTACACAAGTTTCCAGCTATTCGTCTTGTATTTAGAAGTCCCAAAGAAATTTAAATTATATTAAGTTATATAAGATAAATGACCACCTTAGATTTTGATGACATCTTTGGAGGAAAACACAAAAGGACTCGAGACTTAGTCACCACTAGGGCACAAGAACATGCATGCAGGACCCATTTTGAGCATGTCATAAAGCAAGGCTGTATGTGAAAGATTGCATGGGGACTTACCTTGATGACTATCCGAGAGCTCCAAAGGATTGCATAAGTCAGTGTGTAAATAAGAGCCTCAACACTACATGGTCGTCCCTTCCATTGAAGTCCAAACACTCTATGGCCACCCTTTATTAAGGGTATTTTGGACATTGCACATGTAGTGTGCACACCATGGCCTCCCCTTTCATTAAGGGCACCTTGGTAATTTTGTCTTTCTATTTTGTAATAGGCTATAAATAGGATCTTATTAGTTCATTTTCCTTAGATTATGAATGATGAAGAATTGATAAGAAATTTTGAGAGACGCTTCTCTATTTTGGGAGTGAAAACCAAAACTAGGTTGCAAATTCAAGTGTGGATTCACTTCTGTTGCTTGTTGGATTAGAAACGTTGGTGCTTGAGGGTATCGATGTCCCTCTTGTATCTCTGTAAGAGTTTGGTGATGTCTATGTAAGCCTTAGGGGTCTTAGAATTTTATACATTTTAGGGTTCTTAGAGTTTATGTATTCCTTTGCCAAACTACCTATCTTTACATTTTATTGTTGTTATCTTGTGTTCTTGTTGTGGTGTTGAATCCGTAGCTTGTGTTCATCTTGTTATTATTGTGTTGTTATATCTTTTGCTTTTTGTGTTAGGTGTTTTGTATAATTTGGTATAAGAGAAAGGATTGATTTCGTTCCTACGGGATCAATCTTGGGCTTGTTAACTTGAAAATAAAAAAAGTGTTGAAAACTGAAAATCTCAAAAAAAGGTAATTTGTCCTATTTTTGGTCTTTGGCCAAAATTTTGAACTTAGATTTAATAATTTTTAATGTGTTTTGGTTGTTTCTAGTACTATCCCCTTCTTCACTAACACTAAAAGGGTCTAAATCTAAGTTTTGAGCCATTTCCAAGTTGTTCTTATAATTTGAAGGTTGTTGTATTGTGGGTCAAAACTTGGCTGTGTATTGTTGTTATGGTGCTGTTGTTGATGTTTATTGTTGATATTGGAGTCTTTCACATATGTTGCAGATGTTTGGGGGGCCAACGTGCACCTACACTTTAAATTACAAAGGAGGTGTTCTTGGTGTTCTTCACCATCTTCATGTTCTGTTGAAGAAAATTCTTCAAAGAGAGGTTGTTTGATCTTTAATATAGTTGAAAGAAAGTGTAGCTCTTGTTTTTCTTAGAAACACTTCCAAGACATCACCAAATAAGTAAAAGGAAAAAGGGATTCCAAAAAGCCTTGTTACCAAAAAGGAGTAAGGGCACCTTTCAAGATTGACTAAAAAGAAAAGGAGACAAGAATTGCAAAAAGGTTGTCTTGCCAAAAAGGTGGAAGACAAGTCAAACCTTTTTGAATTTTGAAAAGGGCTCCAAAGTCTTGTTTGTCTTCACCATAGCCGAAATTCCACTCCTCCAACTTAAAGATTGATCAATATAACTTTGAGGCAAAACATTTTTGAAATTTTAACAACTCCCGACGCCCAATCCAGGTTTCCATATCACCACCCTCCGTAAAAGACCTAAGGCTTAAAATTTCATATTTCTAAGTTTCATTTCTTGTTTCTTTAGATTCATTTTTTTTATTCTAGTACTAATTGACAAACTAGTAATCACCTACTAGGTTGTGAGTTAGTTATTTGAGTCCGTTTTCTTCGTGTTAGCATTTTTTATGTGCTTTTAATGTTTTAATTCATTGTAGTTTCTTGGATTGCATCCAACAAGATTTCTTTGAGTCTTTCAAACAAAATTCCATTCCAAAAAAGAGTAGAACTTATTCCTCAACGTCTCACAAATTATAAACCGACTTTCAACACTTGTGAAGCCAAGTATGGGACAAACCGAAAGGTGTGAGAGTAGAGTTGTGAGTATACTTTTGAGCTAACTAGTTTGTTGGTTTTTGTTGTTATTTTTGTTTTTTGTTGTCTTTCTTAGGTGTCATGGATACCAATGCTATCTTGGCCCGTCTTCAATCATTCAACCAAAGCATAGAAAAGATGCACACGAATATGTCCTCAATCAAAGAAGACATGCCTGCTATAATTGAAAGGTTGGGTCATATGGTAGGTCAAAGGGATAAATTGGGCTTCCATGACATACATCAAGGTGAAGACTGCACCTCAAGTGAGCTACAATTTAATGTGTTATCTCCTGCACTCCTACAAACTTAGAATATTATGATGTGGCTTGTAGTAGCCAAGTGGATGTAGGTTGTGGTTTTCTGAAGGATTGTAGTGATACTCTTGACATTGATAGGCTGCATAAATACTAAATCCTTGTTGTAAGTAAGAAAGCACTAGTTGATCCTATAGATGACGAAATTGATTCTTTTTGTATGAATAATTTGTACCTACCTAGTGCTAGCACTTGTACCTTGAATAAGGTCCCAATGCCAAGTGATGAGAGTATTCACGCATTAGTTGACCCTTGTGAAACCCAAGGTGAGTCTATGTCGGTATGGGAGTTGCCCACAACTAGTGGCAGTATGAATGATGATCAACTTACTCCTAAATGTAGTCCAGTACTTGAGCATGTGTGTGGTGTATTTGATAAATCTCAAGTTAGTAATGACGTTGATATAGTTGATTGTGAGGATGAAAATAATTCTTTGAGCATATTGTATGATGAAATCCTTATTATTAGTTTTGCTCATAGAATTCATGAAAATAAAAATATTGGCCAAAAGAATAGGAGTGGACCCGTGAGCTTGTTCTTGGGTAAAGATTATAATGTTTGCTTGGATTATAGGGATAATCATGTGTTTAAAACCACTTAGAAACTTGATAATGATTCTTTAGACAGTCGAAGTTCCACATCTGCCCGTGGGATAGATCATACTCTCTTTAGGCATAATGTCTTATTTGAAGATAGTAAAATCACTCCTAATAAACCTAGTGGTGAGACCGATGATATAGCTTGTCTTGAAGGCTATAGCCTATATGCTAACCTACTGGTGTGATAACATTTCTTCTCAAGATGGAAATATCTTCTTGGAAGATGAGAGCAATCTTAAGGATAGGGAATATATAGTCTTGGAAAGAAATAATCAATTGGGTGAAGCTGACCTTAATTTGCTTGATTGCTTGGGAAACCCAAATTGTGACTACTTTTTGAAAAATGATTTCGATTGTAATACTTTGCATGATACCGCACCTTTGCTTGATAAATATAGGGATAAATTACTTGATACTTATGGTGATTTGAATTGTGATCCCTTTGATATGAATGGTGGTTTATGTCTACTCAAGGACCCTAGGGAAAATATGTCATTGCCCCTTTGGGGTGTTGCTCATATACGTGCATCCATGTTTGACACACTTGTACTTAAGTTATGTGAACTGCAACTTGTGGATGCCAAGTTGTATTCTTGTTTGTAGAAGAGTCTAAGGATATTATTGTCACCTTCATAGGCTTGGACAATTTGAAGTATCTTATGGGACTCTTGGGAGCATTCTTGATATCATGGGTAGAGGAAAGCAATTGTTTCTTATGGTTCCTAAGGTAAAGATAATCTTACCTTTTGTCTCTAGTGATGCCATTACGACCATGGTGGCTTCCTTACCTCTTGGTGATTTCCTTAGCCAACTCCTTTGTGGCATTTTTACTAAGATTCTCTTGATTAAAACAATGGATGTGTGGTTATATTTCAAATGTGTACCACCTTGGTATGATGATGTTATTTACTATACTAACCATAACCCTCATGCCATAAGGATTTTGTGCTTGTTCATCCTTTTTTTATTTTGGAAGGTGTAGATTCGAGGTCGAATACTTTTCAAGAAGGGAAGGATGGTACGAGACAAATGACCACCTTAGCTTTTGATGAAATCTTTGGAGTTCGACACAAAAGGACTCAAAACTTGGTCACTATGAGGGCACAAAAATACGCATGGAGGACCCATTTTGAGCACATCATAAAGCAAGGGTGTGGAAGATTGCATAGGTACTTACCTTGATGACTATATGAGAGCTCAAAAGGATTGCATAAGTTGAAGTGTGAAGAGGAGCCTTAACACTACAAGTTTGTCCCTTCTATGGAATTCCAAACACTCCATGGCCACTCTTTATTAATGGTATTTTGGACATTGCATATATTGTACTGTGCACACCATGGCCGCCCCTTTCATTAAGGGTAACTTGGTCATTTTGTCTTTCTATTTTGTAATAGGCCATAAATAGGATCTTATTAGTTCATTTTCCTTAGTTTATGAATGATGAAGAATTGATAAGAAATTTTTGAGAGACGCTTCTCTCTTTTGAGAGTGGAAACTAAAACTAGGTTGCAAATTCAAGTATGGATTCACTTGTGTTGCTTGTTGGGTTAGAAATATTGGTTCTTGATAGGATTGATTTCCCTCTTGTGTCTCCTTAAAAGTTTTATGATTTCTATGTAAGCCTTAGGGGTCTTAGAATTTTATACATTCTAGGGTTCTTAGAGTTTATGTATTCCATTGTCAAACTACCTATCGTTACATTTTGTTGTTGTTATCTTGTGTTCTTGTTGTGTTGTTGAATCCATTGCTTGTGTTCATCTTGCTATTGTTGGGTTGTTAGATGTTTTGCATCTTGTGTTGGGTGTTTTTTATCACTAAGTCCAAGTGATATGGCCATTTTAAGACCTCAAGATTTTGAACATTCTATTTTTGGCCTTCCTGAGTTCAAACCATTGATTTATGAGTTAAAATATGTTTAGGGATGATAAAAGGATAATTCAAGAGAGTTTTGGAATTTTTAGAAGGAATTCGGGCTAATTTTGGACTATGGAGGCAGAATGCCTCCGCGATTTGGACGTGTCACGAAGACTAGCCTTCTACGATACACACCATCTCTTGAAGGCTAGCCTCTACGATTGCCTTCGTGCCGCGGAGGCTGTGAAATCCTACAGCATCACTTAAAGTTTCAATGGGAATTTTAGTCCGTTCCCCTATCCCTAATCATCCAAATTACAATTTAAAATCTAGGAGGGATATTATTTGACCCATTCTCTATCAGTTAATGATACTCAAAAATCATCCTCATTCCTAAGAACACAAAAATTAGAAGTTTCTTTAAAGAATTTAACTATTTAAATTTTCAATTCCAAGTTTTCTTCAAGGATTCAAGAAACCCAGGTATGTGGGATATTCATCAATGAAATTCCTTCTACCCATTGAGTCCCAAGAACCCTTTGTTTTTCAAGTATAAATCCTTTGTCCTATTTCCTGAAATTTCTGTGTTAAGTTTGAAATTACTCAAATTGTTCTTAATAGTTTTGAATTAACAGCATGCCTTTGTGTTTCCCTTTGTGAATTATTCTCTGACACGATTTATAATCTCAGTCACCCACATCATATTCAGTTGAGACCATGTCAATTTCTTAAGTTATGAAATAAACCATGTAATCATGTTGTTCTTATAAGTTAACATATTCCCGTACTCATAATCATGAATTTCATTAGTTTAATAGAATATACTATGTTTTGGGGTTTATGAATCATAAATTCCCTTATAGTTCTTTAAAAGATGTTATTGTATTTAAAGTATTATTTAGTGTTGGAGGGTTATGAACACCCGATACCTATATGTTTACACATGTTTTTGATTTTCAAGTTTCAAGTCAGTCAGATCATGATTTTATCATCATATTCAAATTATCATGTTGAGAAATTACCTGTTCTAAGCCCAGTTAACTTAAATCAGTACCAGTGTCAGTTCAGGTTATAATAGAACTTAGCACCGAGCGAACCTAGGGATGAGGGCTCACCTGACAGTAGAGCACTGAGACCTTTAGTAGTATTTCCTAAGATCTAGAACTATGTACCCAGCGTAGGTTATGAGATGTTGCCCGCTAGTAGAGGAATGAAACCCTAGTCCTTCAGGATATCATCTTTATAGATCTACATCATCAGATATGTGTTAGCGCTCATGGCAAGGTACTTACACTCTTCCAACTAGGGTTACAAGATGGACCCCAATTAGCTTATATTGAGGCATGTTGGTTACATGATATCTCCCATGGTATCAATTCAGTATTTAGAGTATGTTAGCCAGGTTTGAATGACCAAGTGTACAAATATCAGTTATTCAGTTTATCAATTATTAAATTATTCAAATATTAGTTATTCAGATCATTTCAGTACATGTTTATGCTTGGTCTTGCATTCATTTTACATGTTCATGCACTTATGCTCAGTACATATATGTATTCTAGTGATTCCGTACCTCACATACGAGTACATTAAAAGTACTGACCGTATACTCTCTTTTGTGCTATATTGTCTTATAACATAGTTTCGAGTGCTCATTTCCCTGATCGCCCTTAGTTAGCTCAGTACCACTCGGTGGCAGTAGTGGTGATTTCTCATCCATCGAGGACAAGTATTCACATTTATTTTTAGTATTTCCTTCATTTTAGTCGGTCGAAGTTAGTTGGGGGCTTGTCCTATCAACTCTTTATGTCTTTGAGGCTTTCACATATTCAGATAATCAGACTTGTTTTCAGTTTTATCAACAGTTTAGGACATGTTACGTATTGTTTTAGTAGTACATCTTAATAGTATTTGATTAGTTTAACTTTCGCATATGATGTTCTTGTATTATTTTGTTCAGTGCTCACAGAAGGTACCAAATCATGGGTTAGCTTGGGGTCACTTATGTCCTTAAGTATTGTGTTATGACTAAGGGTAGTCTCAGGATGTAACGAAGCTTGGTATCAGAGCCTAAGGTTTTAAAGTGTCCCAAGGTACTTGAATGTCTCATTGATTAGAGATTTATGCATGAGTGTGAAGCGCGCTATACTTATGGGTGAGAGGCTACGAGATGTTTTAGGATACTTTCCCTTATTTCAGAATTTTTGTCATGTGAAAGAGCTGAGATCTATTGAATTTGATTTTCTAACTCATCTTTTATCTATTTACAGTAAATGCCTCCCAAAAAAAATAATAGAAATAAGAATAAGGGTCAACCTACACCACTACCTTTTTAGGAAGACCCTCTGAACGAACATGTTTCCCATGCTGAATTCAAGACCGATTTAACTAATTTTGGCCCAGACTGTGGCTACTCAGAATAGCTAGTAGGTTGTTTTCCCAGCCAATTTAGTAGTGGGCATGACAGCATCTAGGATCCGAGACTTCACTCAGATGAATCCTCTATTATTTTCTAGATCCAAGTTTGATGAGGATTCACAAGAGTTTTCTGATAGTGTGTAGAAAGTGATAGATATCATGGGTGTTACTTCTTGTGAGAGTGATTATTAGATGCTTAAAAATTGGATGGAGTGGATCATACTTAGTTTAAGAAATAGAAGGAGGATAGAGGTATTGAGGTAAGGCATATAGAGTAGGAGGAGTTTGCTACTTCCTTTTTAGACAAATATTTCCCACTCAAGTCGAGAGAGGCCAAAGTGAATGAGTTTATAAGTTTAAAGTAGTGTAACATGAATGTGAATGAGTATTCACTCAATTTTACCTAATTATCCAGGTATTCTTCGACTATGGTGGCTGATTGTAGGGCCAGACTAAGTAAGTTTGTGTCTGAGGTTTTGAAAGATATGGTAAAGGAGTGTAGAACATAATGTTGGTTAAGGAGATGAACCTAACTATATTGATAGTCCATGCTCAACAAATTGAGGAGAGGAAGCTTAAAGAAAAGGAAATGGATAATAAGAGGGTCAGAATTGGTAACTTCAACTTCTCATAGCAAAGGTCTAATAGTAGGAATCATCCTTAGTTCTGCCAAAAACTTTTAGCTCCATCCCTATCTTCAGCCAGTGCACCAGTGCCTAAGTTCAGGCAAGATAATAGGAATAGAGTGCCAGTCTCTAAGTCCCAGTGTATTATGAATAATTATTGTACCAATCTTCTTTGCAAGAGATATGGTAGAAATCATTAGGGAAAATGTCGAGAAGGAAGTGATATGTGTTTTGGATAAGGAAAGCCAGGCCACAAGATCAGGGATTGACTAACGGTTGCCCATAAGGGAAAGGATTTTTGTCAATAGGGTTAGTCTAACTTTTCACTAGCTCCAGTAGGTCGCTCGACTCAGCAAGGTTCCAACTCCAGTGCCACCAGTGGGTAGAGTTAGAACCTACTTTATGCTCTCTAGCCTCGACATGATTATGAGAGTTCTCTTGATATGGTTATGGGTACATTACAAGTCTTTCATCTTCATGTTTATGCATTGTTATACCCCAAAGATTTATTTTTTGTGACTCCCTATACAATAGTAGACTTTGTTAGTAGTCCCAAAATCTTTTCAGAACCTTTCTTAGTGTCTAACCCCATGGGTATTTCTATTACAGCCAGATAAATATACAAAAATTTCCCATTCATAGTATCTTAGAGAGTCACTTTAGTTGATATTATGGAGTTAGAGATGATAGATTTTATGTCATTCTCGACATGGATTGGCTCCACTCATGTTATGCCTTAGATAGTTGTAGAGACAGAATAGTACAGTTCTAGCTTTCTAATGAACCTATTTTTTAATTGAGGGGTAGTATTGTAGTGCCTATAGGGCAATTTGCCTCCTATCTTAAATCAAGGAAGATTATTCTCGAGGGTTGTATTTAACATCTTGTGTGAGTCAAGGACTCAAAATCTGAAATATCAAGTGTTGAGTTAGTTCCAGTAGTAAATGAGTTCCCAAAAGATATTTCTGGAGTTCCTCCCAAGAGGGAAATTAACTTCAGAGTAGATCTTCTCTCAAATACCTAGCCTATCTTAATTCCACCTTACATAATGGCTCTAACTAAACTTAAGTAATTGAAGGATTAGCTGAAAAACCTCTTAGATATGGGTTTCATTAGGCTTAGTATTTCTTTATGGGGTACTCCAGTTCTCTTTGTGCATAAGAAAGATGGTTCCCTCAGAATGTACATTGACTACCATCAGTTGAACAATGTCAAAACTAAGAATAAGTATCCTCTCCCTAGGATTTATGACTTGTTCTACCAACTTTAGAGTGCAAGCTATTTCTCTAAGATAGACCTCAGGTCTGACTATCATAAGCTTAGAGTCAGGGAATGTAACATCCCAAGACAGCCTTCAAAACTTGGTATGGTCACTTTGAATTTCTATTTATGTCTTTTGGACTAACGAGTGATCTTAAAACTTTTATGGACTTGACGAATAGTGTGTTCAAGAAGTACTTGGACATGTTTTTCATAATCTTCATCGATGACATCCTTGTCTATTCTCATAGTGAATGTGATCATGTAGGCCATTTAAGGATTGTACTACAGACCCTTAAGGACCACTAGTTATTTACTATGTTCAGCAAATGTGAATTCTAGTTGAGATTAATAGCTTTCCTTGGTCATATTATTTTTGGTGATATCATTTGAGTTGATCCTCAAAAGATCAAAGCAGTGAGAAATTGGCCTAGACCCATCACACCATTAGATATATGGAGTTTCTTGGTTTTAGCTGATTACTACAGGAGGTTTGTTGAAGAATTTTTTTCTATTGATTCTCCCATGTCTTGACTTACTCAGAAAAAAGTCAAATTTCAGTGGTCAGATTCTTGTGAGAAGTGTTTTCAGGAGGTTTAAACTCGACTCACTTCCACTCTAGTATTGACTCTACTATAAGGTTTAGATGGATTTGAAGTCTATTATGATGCTTTTAGAGTTGGTCTTGATTTTGTATTTATGCAGTGAGATAAGTTCATAGCCTGTGTATCTTGATAGCTTAAGCCCTATGAGAAGAATTACCCGACCCATGACCTTGAGTTGGTAGTAGTTGTCTTTGCCTTAAAGATTTAGAGGCATTAACTTTACGAGGTTCATGTTGATGTGTTCGCAAATCATAAGAGTTTACAGTATTCGTTCACTCAGAATTATCTACATCTTTGTTAGAAAGGTAGCTTGAATTAATGTAAAACTATGATATGAGTGTGTTGTATCACTCGGGTAAGGCTAATGTAGTAGCCAATGCTTTAAGTAGATTGTCTATGTAAAGTGTTGTTCTTGTTGAAGAGAATAATAAAAAGTTAGTACGTGAGGTTCATCACTTTCTAGATTAGGTATTCAAATTGGTTGATTCGACCGAAGGTAGTATATAGGTTTAGAATGGTTTGAAAACTTCATTAGTTACCAAAGTAAAAGAAAAGCAAGACAGGGATCCTATTTTGATCAAGTTGAAGGAGGCAATTCTGAATCATAAGGTTGAGGTTTTCTCCCAATGGGGAGATGGTGTGCTTTGTTGTCAGGGTAGATTATGTGTTCCAAATGGGGATGGTTTAGGACAACAAATATTAGTAGAGGCACATGGTTCACGATATTCTATTCACCTGGGGGCCACTAAGATGTTTCGTGCTTTGTGGGAAATATATTGGTGGAATAGTATGAAGAAATATATGGCAAAATTTATGGCAAAGTATTTGAATTGTTAGCAGGTTAAGGTTGAACACCAAAGGCCTAATGGTACTCTTCAGGAGTTTAGCATCCCCGTATGGAAGTGGGAAGTGGTGAACATAGATTTTATGATTGGGTTATTTCATATGCATCGTCAGCATGATTCAATTTGGGTCATTGTAGATAGGATAACCAAGTCAGCCCATTTCTTACCAATTCATACTTTGTATTCAGATGAGTATTGTGCTAGACTCTATTTCAGTAAGTTTCTAGAGTTGCATTGGTTCTGTTGACCATTATTTCAGATAGAGGTACTCAATTTACCTCCTATTTTGGAAGGCTTTTTAGAAGGGTCTTGGTACCCACGTTTATCTTAGTATGACTTTTCATTCTCAGATAGATAGTCAGGCAGAGCAAACCATTCAGACATTAGAAGATATGTTGAGGGCTTATGTTATTGACTTCAAGGGTAGTTGGAATGACTATTTACCTTTGATTGATTTTGCCTACAACAACATATATCACTTTAGTATTCAGATGGCTCTATTTGAGGTTCTCTATGGAATAGCTATTGGTTGGTTTAAAGTAGGTGAGGTTGCTTCGATAGGGCCAGATTCAGTGTATGAGGTGATGGAGAAAGTTTAGTTAATTCAAGAAAACTGAAGATAGCTTAGAGTCGACAAAAATTCTATGTTGTTGGAAGAAGAAGAGATCTTGAGTTTGAATTTGGTGACTTGGTTTATTTGAAGATTTTGTACATAAAAGGTGTGAAGAGATTTGGACAAAAAAACAAAGCGCATCCCCCACTATTTTAGCCCATATAGTATTTTGAGTCCTTTTGGGAAGGTATCTCATGAGTTAGAGTTTTCTGCAGGTTTAGCATCAGTGCATCCAGTGTTTTATGTTTCTTTACTAAAGAAATACAGTGGTGACCCAGCTTTTGTCATTCCTCTATATAGTGTGGGCGTGAAAGATAGCATTTCCTACAAAGAAGTCCCAATTGATATCCTTGATCCTCAGATTAGTAGGCAAAGGAATAAAGAAGTTCCTTTGGTTAAGGTTCAATGGAGAAATCTATTTGTTGAGGGAGCTACTTGGGAAGCAAAACCAGATCTGCGAACCAAGTATCCCTATCTTTATTCTACAAATTCAGATTCATCTTGAGGTAATGGTTTACCTTAAATTGATTCCCTTATTTTCTATCTTAGCTATCCAACCATCCTTATGTCATAGCATGCATTCATAAATTTAGTTCAGTCCATGCATCATGTTTCAAATTTATTTACTTGATCATGATTCAACTTATAAGTATACAATGAATGATCTCATTCTTCTTAAAGTCTCAGTTCAGACAGTTTTATTTGGGGATGAATGATTTCAAGAGGATGATATTATAATACCCCGCAAGATTCTAAATGAGTTTTTAGTTATCCATCTCGTGTTTAGAAGTTCCAAAGCCATTTAAATTACACTAAATCCAAGTTACATGGATAGTTTAAGACCCTAAGATTTTAAACATTTTATTATAGGCCTTCCTAAGTTTGACACATTGATTTATGATTTGAAATATGTTTATGGATGATAAATGGGTCATCCGGGAGAGTTTCAAAATTTTGAAGGGGTTTGGGATATTTTTTTCCATAGAGGAAGAATACTTCCACGATTTGTACATGTCACTAATACTGGCCCTTCATGATACATGACATCATAGAGGTTAGCCTTTTTGATACATGCCGTGTCATGAAGGATAGCCTCTGTGATAACCTTAGTTCCATAAAGGATATGAAATCCTGCAACATCATTTAAAGGTTCAAGGGGCATTGTAGTCTTTTCCCCTCACCTTAATTATCCAAATCATGATTTAAAACCCAAGAGGGACATTATTTGCCCCATTCTCTATCAGTCAATGATATTAAAAAATCAACCCCATTCCCAAGACATAAAAATTGAAAGTTTCTTCCAAGAATTCAACCATTCAAAGTCCCAATTCAAAGTGTTCTTCAAGGATTCAAGAAACTCGGGTATGTGGGATATTCATTAATTTGATTCCTTCTACCCATTGAGCCCCAAGAATCCTTTGTTTTTTAAGTACAAATTCGTTTCCCTATTTCATGAAATTTCAATATTAAGTATGAAATTACTCAAATTGTTCTTAATAGTTTTGAATACAAACCATGACTTTGTGTTTCCCCATGTGAATTGTACTCTTACATACTTTATAATCTCAGTTGCCCACATCATGTTCAGTTGATACCATGTCAATTTCTCAAGTAAAGAAATAAACTACTTGATCATGTTGTTCTCATAAGTTAGACATATTCCCATACTCATAATCATGAATTTCATCAGTTTAGTGAAATATACTATGTTTTGGGGTTTATGAATCATGAATTCCCTTATAGTATTTTAAATGATGTTATTGTATTTAAAGTATTATTTAGTGATGGAGGGTTATGAACACCCGATACCTATATGTTTACACATGTTTCACATTTTTAAGTCTCAGGTCCATCAGATCATAATTTTATAATCATATTCAGATTATCATATCATGTTGAGCAATTATCAGTTGTGAGTCCAGTTAACTTAAATTAGTACAAATGTTAGTTCATTTGGGAGTAGGATTTAGCACCAAGCAAACCTAGGGATGAAGGCTCACCCGGTAGTAGAGGACTGAGACCTTTAACCATAGTCCCTAAGTTCCAAAACTATGTAACAACATAATTTATGAGATATCACCCGACAGTAGATGACTGACACACAAGTCCTTCAGGGCATTTACCTTGTGAATCCACATTGTCAGATATGTGTTAACATTTGTGGCAAGGGACTGACACCCTTCCAACTGGGGTTACAGGATGGACCCCAATTATCCCAAATTGGGGCATGTTAATTACAGGATAGATCCCAAAATCTCAATTCAGTATTAAGAGTATGTCAACTTAGGTATGCTTAAGGAGTATCTCAGCTTAGGTATGCTTGACCAAGTGCATAGATATCAGTTATTTAGTCATTTAGTTAATCAGTTATTCAACTATTCAGATATTAGTTATTAAGTTATTTATATCATTTCAGTGCATTTTTTGCTTGGTCTTGCATTCATTTTTAATGTTCATGCACTCATGCTCAGTACTTATATGTATTCTAGTTAGTCCCTATCTCACAAGTGATTACATTTAAAGTACTAACTGTATAATCTCTTTTGTGCTATGTTGTCTAATAACATAGGTTCAGGAGCTTAGTTCCCCGATCGCCCTTAGTCAGCTTAGTACAACTCAGAAATAGTTGTGGTGAGTCCTCATCCATCGAGGACAATTTCTTGCAAAGTGTCTAGGCCTTTTCTAGATGAAACATCTATTGTTATTCTTGTAAGTGATCGGATTTCTTTTCCTAAAGTACCTAGTTTTCCTAGTCATCCTACGCCTATATTCGAGAGGTTTTAGGAGTTTGAAATCGTTGAGCTGAACTTGTCTCTTTGATCTTGTCTAGCGGCTCAAATAAGGGAATTTAGATTTGGTGACAAGATCATTCCTACTACATGCTCCATCGAGGGGTGAATTATTTTGAATGATCTACTTTAATATAAATTATTTTACGCAGATGCTTTCTAGGGCCTGAAAGACGGCATGCCTGATATAGTCAACTTGTGGAATAGTGATTGATTTGAAATTTTCCTCCACAATAATCATTATGTGGCCTACTAGCATCTTCGACAGTGATGACACAATGACTTGTTTTAGATTGGGATCTCTGCCTAGCTCAAAGTAGATCATCACCATTCTTTGGAGGTGGGTAATAATGGCATATCTATCAAAAGATATGCATTTTATCTTAAAGAGATCCCTCCACAGATTCTCCTTTCTTTGGCTTATATCTCAGCAGAAGACCTCTTATATGACTCTGATGTTTAAAGTGAAGTCTTGGGATATGACATAGGTATTCTTATCAACAATCCCAATTGCGCTCCATTAATTTCCATAGGTATCTGATAATTCCAAAGAACTTTGAAGTGAATTTTGATTGGATCATGTACTTTTCTTGTTCATCTAAATTCTCTGTTTCCATCTAAGTGTAGAAATATTAGATTATTTCGTCCAGGATAATACTTTTATTTCGTTAATGGTGAAGGTGTGAAATACAGTTCTAATGGTTTTCATTGCAGTTGTCATTAATTTTGGCCTCCTTTCTAGGATTGGATTATCTGTCATCTCATCTTGATCATTATCTACTTCAGATACTTTTGGTTCTTTAGACCTATTCATAATTTGGGTATAGCATATTCTTTATGGGATTTAATTAAGGATTTAGGAGTTCTTTCAACAAACTCTTGAGAATCGCCTGATGAGTCTTTGTTGTTTTTGATTTGGGATGTTATCACCAATTTTTGACTAATAATTTGTCAAATCACTATAAAATGAGTATTTATGTTGTTATTCCTCTATAGTATTAGTAGGATTAGCACCCTGGATATCTTCGTTACATCACATATATCCATCATGAAATCATGATCTGAATCTTGAGGATAAAAATCTAGGATATCATTAATTTCCAAGTCATAGAGATTTGGAATAACTTGATTAGAGAGAATCAAGTCATCAATTGGATCTAGGAAACCATGATACGAAGATGGCCATCATTGAGAAGACCATCTTATAGAAAGATGGTCCATTCCATATCTTCTCATAGAATTTAAGGTTCCTAAATTGTCAAGTCCTATTGGGGAAGCTGATGTCCTGACTTGAGATTATCACAGTTCCTCTATTTGTATTATTCTTGCCAATTCCATCTTTCTTTTTGATTATTTATGGGTTGCATCGACCATATTCTTGGTCTCTATGGTTTATTTTCTTTCGTATGCAAGCTTAGAAATATCAAACTCTTGTCTTCATGAGTAGTTGGAAGGAAAGACATAGGAATATGAGAACTAGAAAGGAAAGTGGAAAAGTTATGGCCTATCTTTGATGGAGAGTATGTTTATGGCGACATAGGAAATAAAGTTGGTTTTGGTAGAAATCTTTGGGTTCTCTATGGTTTAAATCTACCATATATCATGTGTTGGATTTGTTTTCTAGAGAAGCCTTTTCTTTTTGTTGCAAGTTGAAGAAGTGTAAGAGAAGTGTTTGGTAGACATATATCATATTACAAGGTTTTAAGATTGGGTTATAAAGATTGGATAAGTCCATAAACTTGAGTAGATTTTTGTTCTACTTTTTTGTTCATCACTTTGAACTTGTTCTCCAACTTAGTCTATGTGTGAACAACACAATTGAGCAATTGGTCGATGCTGGACAACATCCTATTCTAGCATATGGTGTTTTGAGATTGACAATTGAAAGTTTCTTTTGTGTCGCTTAGGGATATCTTATAATATTTTTTTCTAGTATTTTTGGAGTGTGGATCAGGTTATCCTTTTCAAAGGTTTTATTTGGTGGAAAGTCATCTGTATGGCTGGAAATTATAGCGGATATCATGAACATATTAGTTTTAGGCTTATTTCTTGTTTGGGTGGTTTCATTTTTTTATGGAGTTAGAATGCTTGGAAAATTATGAGGTTTGTATGATATAAGGAATTCATACTTGTCTGGATGGCTAAGAGAACTAATAAATGGGTCTTCTTTGTCATACCTCTTCTTGACTTCCCTTTCAGAGTTTTCTCCGCCCTTTTTCGTCCCATTCTGGCTTTGGCTTGATAGCATTTATCCCATTCCATGTCATCCTCTTGTCAGCCTTTGTCATTAGTTTATTTTCCATGGATGGTGTCCAATGAAAAGACATTTGAACCATTATATGTTACACCCATCATGATTGGATTGTTTTATCCAATCATGTTCGCATTGGGTTCTCTTCTTCTGAAAGGTCATATGAAGGTTGCTACATATAAATAGAGAAGGTTGTTTTATGGGGCTTCTTTAAATAAGAGTGGTCAAAACTTCTGGTGATTGTGTTATCTTTAGTGAAAGTGGGTTTAGTATGGTCTCGCAACTTCTCATAATTTGTGACCCACAAGTCTAGAAGAATTTCAACAAGTTCTTCTTTTGATATCTACCTTGGAATATAGGTGCATTGTGTAGTACCATTAGTATCATCGACGTTCAGGAACGAACAAAACATTTTTACCACCTAGAAGGTTTTGAACTTGCCAAGCTATTTGGTAATAAAAATTTGGATATATGGCATCATTAGCTTGTGGAGCTCCAAGGATTTATACATAGATATTTAATTCCTCAGTCACATGAGTATGGGAAATGTTTAAGTTGGGAAATATAGTGACAAAGATTGTCCTAGCATTTAGGGTGATCTCTGGCATACCCAAGTTTTGCATGTTGGTTCTCATTTTAAATAGAATATAAAAATGAAAGAGGTGCCATGATAGGCTGACCTTTTATTCCATGATACATTAATATAACTCTGACCAAACCAAAATAGATATAGGTGAAGCCTTGGATTTTTCACTATCGCAGAAAATCCTCCAGAATCCGTAGAGTGATGAATTGTTCCTCCTGAGTTGCAAGAATAGAGTGTTGTTCATGTTTTGATGCAGCAACATATTCCTTAAGTCCTTTGGCCTTTTGTTGACCAAAGAGCAAACTTACATCCATGGATTGTATGCCTTTTTCACAAAAGTTTAATAAGGTTTTAGTAGAGGTTGACATGTGGAAGATATTTTATTATCTAGTAGTAATATATCTACTTCATAGAGATAGTCATATTTAGATGATAGATTTTAGCTGAGAGGGGCAATATGTTTATTTTTTCTAATGATTTACCTGGACTAGATATAGATGATGAAGATGGTAAAGACTCTAACATCAACATATTTTGTAATTTTTTGTACAAGAGGGACTCGCTGTATTTGTGAAACTACTAAGACCCAAATTTATATGAGACTTTGAAATAGATAGTAAAAGACTCTGGATGACTTATAGAGAGACATAAACAGTATCAACGTCAAGACTGAATATGAAAAGTTGGCATTAACAACAACAAAAATAGATCTTATGCGAACAATTGTTTCCTTCCACCTAAGAGAGTGACATGGCTCTGATACCAATATAATCACGTCACTCTCTTTGTAGAGAGGAAACAAGTATTTGCAAATGATCTATTTCAACTGTTATTAATGCCAACTTTACAATTTCAATCTTTAATTTTGTTTGAGTCTCTAGTTACAAATCATCCAAAGTCTTTAGTTTTTATTATTACCATCAAAGTCCTATAAATAATTGCGTCTTCATTACTTTTCGTAGGTTATAAAACAAACAGTGTTTGAGTATTTTACCTTAGATTTTAGCACAAATACATCGAGTCTCTATAGTTCAAAAAATAACAAAAATATGTTTGTGTCAGAGTCATTACCATCTTTCTTGTCTACAAAAATGAACATGTCACCCACTCTATGTCTTGTCATGTAAATATGACTATGATGTAGATGTGTTGCCACCAGAAAATAATATATCTTCCATATATATATATATCTTAAATCTATACTTATTCTTTACAAAGAAGGCATTCAATTCATGACTGCAAATTCACTTTTTGGTCCAACAAAAGCAAAAGGGAGTTAAGGAATACACTACTACATCAAAGCTTGACTAGAATCCTTTTCTTGCAACTCAAGAGGAATAGGTCATCACTCTAGAGATGCTAGAGGATTTTATATGATAGTGGAAAAGCCAAGGCTTTACCCATATCTATTTTGGCACAGTTAGTTACGTTGACATATCATGAAAGTAAAGGATAGCCTGTTATGGTACATCTTGTACTTTTTAATATAAATATAATGAGTACCGACATGCAAATTTGGGTATGTCAAAAATCACCATGGACATCAGGATAGTCTTTGTAACTATATTCTCCAACTTAAACATATCTCTCTCTATGTTTTATCTGACAGAGGCATTAAGGATCTAGTCTAAATCCTTAGAGCTCTAAGATAGAGATGCCATACACGAAACTCTACATAGCCAGATAACTTAATGAGTTCAAAACTATACTATGGCCTATCACTTCCAAGTGACTATAATTCTTTGTTCCTAAACTAGATACCACTACAAGAATGACCCAGTATACCCAGATATTAAAGCATTATATAGGAAACAACTTGTTAATATTCTTCTAGAGCCCCTCCTCAACCTTTCAATCTGTTGAACCTACCTTCTCTAAAAAGCCTCATGAAACATCCTTCTCTATCCATATGTAAACCTATGCAGATGATTTCCCAGAAAAGAAAGACCCAGACCTGAAAAACATTTCATATTTACTTAGTTCTGCCATGAGCAACATGATAGGATACAACAATTGGAACATAATGGATGCTATGTTCACTGGTAAATGTCCTTTTACAGGCACTATCAGTAGGACATTGACTATGGTTGTAATAAATGCCAGGAAAAGGATATGGAAAATTATGAGTACTATTTCCAAGACACTTCCAAAAATAGAGATGAAGAATATAAATTCTTTTTCACTTACAAACCCTAAGATTGGCCACCATTGCCCACTCCATCCATAAATAAAGCCTCCTACACTAGAAAATGAGCCAGAAATTTTCAAGATATATTCGAATAGATCCATCACAGATATTTTTCCCACCAAAGCAACTCTTTGAATAGGATAACCTGAATCACGCTCCAAGGATATTGCATGTTATCCTATAAACAAGGGAAAAGTGTCCATTGAGTTATATGGAGGCAACTCTCAATTGGCAATATGAGAATTCTATGTGCCAAAATATGATGTTGACTAACATTAGATTAGTTAAGAACATTGTAAACACATAAAGCAAGCGGTAAAAAAGGTAGAAACGATGGAGAAGAAAATACAATAAGCATCCATTCAACATGCTAGACTTATCAAAGCACAAGAAAATAAACTACATAATATATAGTTTGATATATGTTCGCCTGGAACCTTACTTCTCCATTTCTTTGACCAACTACTAAAAGAAATAGATTTACTCAAAGCGCAAATCTTGCTTATGAAATATTGTAGTTTTGACCCATGAAAAAAGTCCAACACTCTCCTACAAAGCCAACCTTATTTCCTAAGTAACCATAGACATACCAACCAACAATATTGAGCCGTACCTTTCTCACTTTCCCTTCTAGATCACATATACATATGTTTCACGATCCAAAAACTTGGTTCATGATGTCACTTATCGCAGCAAGCGTTGAAAATTAACTTTATCACCCAAACTGAAATAAAATGAGAAAACAACACCAAAACCTAAAGGAAGGCTTCTAGAATGAAGTGGAACCACAGATATACAATACATAACAATGATATGACAAATCACACCAAAATCTGGTGTCGTAGGGTAAGAACAACCTAAGTACATCTCGAAGTCAAAATATAGAACTGATAGTTCAAAAAAGGAGCATAATCTATCTTTGATAAAAAAAAGACATAATCTAAACAAGGGGAGGTAGTAGATAAACTCTAGAAGAATAGACGACTGTTACCTCAAAAATACTCCCAGCAGCGCTTAAAATCAGCTACCGAGTGGTGCACTCATACCTAGATCTACACTAAAAGGATGAAGTAGGGGTAAATACGGTCTACTTGTAATCAGTTGGTATCATAGGTCGACTGATGTCACGACTTAAACTAGGGCCTGGTCATGATGGGTATCTCAAGTCCACCAAGCGTCAGAAACTACCCTTTTTGCCTAGTCAAATAGATTAAATACATATATGACAGTGGAAGCAATCCAAATAAACATAAGCAAGAAGAACAAATAGATAAAAAGTAGAACTAAGAATCCAATGATTATCCCAATCCACAGTAATCCACAAAGCCTCTAATATCCAAAGAACAACCTAAGTTGGGACATGCCTCTGACTATAGCCAAAAAACAGTCCAAAAAAATAGTCTAGGAGATAAGCTAAACCAAGAAGTAACAATCCTTCTGATAGAAACAAGCTCACTACTTCAAGCTGACTCATGCACGATCCAAAAATCACTTATCATTGTGAAAGAAAACAGAAGTTTATTCGGACCCTACATCAGATGGGGATACATAATTTAGGGATGTTAGCGGGGTGAGTGCTAGCATGTAACATAGGGAATAAGGATAAAATAATTCCATGATCAAGTCAATCCAAAATCATTCAAAACCATATGAACACAATCATATACATATATAGATATAAGATGCTGGGATAGGGAACAAGGTTTAGCATGTGAGTTAAAACATTAGCCTAGACTGTAAAGCTTAAACTATTATAAAAACACCTATGAGCTATATGGTTCTATCTCCCCCAACCAAAAGAGGAGTAGTGCATGCTAGACACATGTACTAGAGAAAAATAAGAAGATAAAAAGCCATCAGGGCAACGCAGCATCCCCTAAAATATATATATCAAGTATGACACAAGCACTCAGTCATCAAGACCAACCCTCATGCCGGCAAATGTGAGTTTTCAGTATCAGTCCCTCAAAACCTCCACCTTCTTAGCTCATCTACACAACCCTCTTTTAAACCTAATTAAAAGTTTTACACACATTCCCAACCATTACGCAAGGAATCATCTGTTAAGGCATTTACTGGATGGTATAGTTATACCAAATAAACAAGTTTGCAAGCCACTTTCATTATGCCAAACCAAAATATTTAGACAATTGGGACTCTAAACCATCAGCTAATAAGACTCCAACACATCTAGCCAATTGGGACTCTAACGCATCAGCCAATAGGATTTCAGCCTATTTATCAAACTGGGACTCTAACCCATTAGCCACTAGGACTTCAAAATATTTATCCAATGGGGAATCAACCCATTTAACCAACTTGACTCCAAAGTTCCAATGCAAAATCAATCCACGACCACCAAGGCCTTTCAAAATCCAATTCATGTCCCATTAACCTTTTCTATAATGCAACGTTTCACAAGTATCCATGTCTCAAATCAAATTTCACAAATTGTGTTGAGGTTAAATCCAATTCCAAACCATTAAACCATCAGGTTTGAGGAAACCCATATTCCCAATTCCGATTCCCACACCCATACATTTAAATAGTTTAAATTCATGAAAATGTAGTATAAACAATCAATTCAAAACCATAAGAATTTAGTTCATGTAATAACATTCCAAACACCTCAACCCTTTTTCAAAAACCAATAATTTTAAACCATATGGATACTAATTACATGCTTTTAGCAAAACAAGTTTTAGGGAAGAGATACATGCCTTAGACACACAAGAATTTGAAAGAAATTTTGAGATTCGAACCTGGATGATGAATCCTTTATGAAACCCTTGATTTTTTCTTGGGTTTTGAGTTTTGGAGTTAAAGGGAGAGATTGATCTTAGAAAAAATTAATGAAATAAGTCTACTTTATGTCTAAGGGTCGTACATAAGTGAAAAGACCCAAAAACCCCTCATCCCAAGTGAATAAAACAAAAACTGCATGAATTTAAACATTAGAATGGCATGACCTTATCACGGAAGTTATCCTCTATGCCACATTATTTATCACAGAGATTATCCTCTGTGCACGATGCTATCGCGGAGGCATACTGCCTCCGTGCTATATTGAAATCTTAAAGGCTAACCTTTGTGGCATACTAAAAATGCGGAGGCTTACTGCCTTAGAATTAAAAAATAACCCTGAACCCCTTTTGTAAATTATAAAGTTCTTTTGAGACACCTTATTAACATATCTAAGAATAATTCAATCCAAAACAAGATGTTTCAGACACAGAAAGGTCAAAAATAAAAATGATGGGAATTTTAAGAGTGTTACATTATCCCCCTATTAGGATCATTCCTCCCTGAATAATAGGTTAGGACGTTTTAGTATGAGAATAGTAGGAATACACCAAAACCAAATGACCAACTCAGTAAGTAAATAGAGGAAATGGAATTCATACCTTAAGCACTTTTGCCTGACACATGGAACAAGAATGGATACTTAGCCTTCATATCCTCTTTAGCTTCCCAAGTATCTTCTTCTACCTTTTGGTTCCTCCAAAGGACTTTTACCAAACCAATATCCTTGGTCCTCAACCTATAAATTTTTCTATCAAAAATCTCAACTGGGACTTCCTCTTAATATAAATAATCTGCCACACCAACACTCTCAATAGGAATAATAAAATAAAGATCACCCACACACTTTTTCAACATTGAAACATGGGGTGAATGGAACCAAACTTGCAGGCAAATTTAGTTCATAGGCAATGTTCCCAACTCTTTTCAAGATCAAGTACGGGCTAACATAACGAGTACTGAGCTTCCTCTTCTTCCTAACTATCATCACTCCCCTCATAGGAGACACCTTCAAGAACATCCAATCAACTACATCAAACTCCAACTCTCTTCACCTCATATCCATATTGGACTTTTGGCAACTCTGAGAAGTCTTAAGCCTATCCCTAATTACCTTTACCTTCTTCATATACTGGTGAACAAAATCAGGATTGAACAACCTAATTTTTCTAACTTTAAACCACCTAATAAAAGACCTACATCTCTTACTATAGAGCGATTCAAATAGAGCCATCTAAATACTTTAGTGGTAATCGTTATTACAAGCAAACTCAATGAGAGGTAAGTGATCCACCCAACTACCTAAAATCAATCACACAGGACCTTAGCATATCCTTTAAGGCCTGAATAATCCTTTCTACTTGTCCATCTATCTGAGAGTGGAAAGTGGTGCGAAGGTTCACCTTAGTCCCCAAAACTCTTTGAAATGAATGCCAAAAGTAATAAGAGAATTGCGGACCTTGATAAAAAATGATCGAAATTGGAGCACCATGCAACTTGATGGCCTCCTAAATGAAAAGCTTAGCATAATACTCTCCAAAATAGTTAGTCCTCAGAGGTAAGAAGTGAGCAGTCTTAGTCATCCTATCTATAATAACCCAAATTAAATCATACTAATTCCGAGACCATCGTAAACTTCTAACAAAATCAATTTTGATTACCTTTTATTTCTATATGGGAAACTCTATCTCTTGAGATAACCCACCAGGCCTCAAGTGTTCTACCTTTACCTGCTGACAAACCAAACAATTAGCCATAAAGTTGGCCATATTTCTCTTCATATTGTTCCACCAGTAGATCTCTTTCAAGTAATGATACATACCTCGATTCATGAGCCTCTAAAAAGATCATTTCCTACAGTTCATCAACATCAAGAACACACAATCTACCTTGGTACCTCAAGATACCATCTCCACCAATCTAAAATTCCATGACCTTCTGTTGACCCACATCTGCCTTAATATGCATCAAGATGGAATCCAAACCCTAATTCTCCTTCATCTCTAGACCAAGAGATGACTTAACCTCCTTTTGTACAATCATACCTCCACCCTCAGAACTCAAAAGACAAACTCCAAGATTAGCCAATCGGGAAATGTACTTCACTAATCCTAACTTTTTCTCACCCACATCAAAGAAGCTCATAATAGATAACTTATTAAGACCATTAGCAACCACATTAACTTTACTTAGATAAAAATAAAGACTCATATCATAGTCCTTACTCAACTCAATCCATCTCTTTTGTTTGAGATTCAATTTCTTCTGAGTAAACACATACTGCAGGATCTTATGATCGGAATATATATCAATATGTACCCCTTACAATTAATGATGCCAAATCATCAAAGCAAACACCACAATCGCTAACTTTAAATCATGAATCAGATAAATCCTTTCATGAACTTTTAGTTGTCTAGAAGCATAGGCCACAACCTTACCATGTTACATCAACACATAACCCAGTCCCATATGGGGCGCATCATAATAAACAACAAAACCCTTTGTACCCTCGAGCAAGGTCAAAATTAGAGTAGAAGTCAATTCATTCTTTAACTTCTCAAAACTACCCTCACAAGCATTGGACCACAGAAAATTCACCTTTTTTGAATCAACTTAGTAAACAGAGAAGGAATCAAAGAGAAATGCTCCACAAACCTCCTACAATACCTAGCCAAACCAAAAAAGCTCTGAATATCAGTTGGAGTCATTGGTCTAGGTCATTTCTTGACTGCCTCAACCTTCTATGGATCCACCTTGATCCCTTTACTTAAAACCACATGTCCAATAATTTAGCACACAAATGCTAATCCTTAAAAGTCTAAAACACAACTCGAACGTGATTGGCATGATCTTCTTTACTTTTAGAATATACCAAAATATCATTAATGAACATTATAGTAAACAAGTTTAAGAACTAACTGAATACCTGGTTCATAAGATCTTAGGGATATGATTCTTCCTAATCTTTAACTGATTATAACCTGAATAAAGGTCAATCTTAGAGAAGCATCTAGCACCCTAAAGTTGGTGAACTAGGTCATCAATTCTAGGAAGAGGATACTTACTCTATACCATAATCTTATTCAACTACCGATAGTCTATGCACACCCATACAGACCCATCTTTATTACATATTAAAAACATAGAAGCACTCTATAGGGACACACTAGGATGAATGAAACCCTAATCAAGGAGATCCTTCAACTGCTCATTTAGATCCTTTAATTCAGCCAGATACATTCTATAAGGAGGAATAGAGATAGGGTAGGTATAGGGCAGAAGATCAATCCCAAAGTCTATTTCCCTATCAGGAGAAATTTTGGGAAAATCATAAAGAAAGACCTCAAGAAACTTATTAACCTCAGGGACAGATTGCTAAGATAGACCCTCCAGGCTAGAATCCTTACCCTGAACTAAATAATAAAGACACCCCTTGGAGATCAACGTTCGAGATCTAAGTATAAGATAAACCTCCCTCTGGGGACTAAGGTACTCCCTTCCTACTAAATTACTAATTTATTCAGGAATTGGAAGCTGACCTTATAGGTACAACAATCTAGAGAAGCATAATATGAATGGAACCAATCCATCCCCAATATCACTTTAAAGTCTAACATATCCAACTATACCAGATCCACCCATGTCTCTTTAGGAAAGATAGACACCATACAACCCCTATAAACCCTTTTATCTATAATAGAATCACCCACTAGAGTAGATATATAGAAAGGCTCAGAAATAACTTCAGGAGTAATACCAAATTGCACAGCCACATAGGGGGTCACATAAGCAAGGGTAGAACTCGAGTCCAGCAAACAATACACATTACGATAGAAAAGTTGTAACGTACCAGTGATAACATCAGGAGAAGCCTCGAATTTTTGTGAGGTAGCAAGAGCATGGAGATAATTTTGACTAGTGCCTAAACCAGATATAGCACCATTTGGCACAAGAGTTGAAGGTTTAGCAACTAGGACCTTATTAGCTCCCATGGCTACCTTGGTTAAAGGACAGAATAACCGTATATGATGAGTTTGGCCATAATTAAAGCACTTATTTCTCCCTTTATCACAAACTCTAGAATACACCTACCCATAAAAATGAAAAGAGGGATAAGATGGGGCTGAATGGGATCTATTATCCTATGACTGGGCACCTATACCTTAAACCCACTGTCAGTTTAAAAGTGATGATCACTGGATGGCTTAGGATAAGTAGTACTTGCAGACGAGTATGATTTGTCCTATTTCTTCTTTGTGGTCTACTATCCACCATTTCTCCCACTATTATGCTATCCTTCACCCTGTTCTAAATACCTAAGCTTTTTACTTTACCTCTATTCTATTTTTGTCTGCATCTTGTTCTTATCCTCAACCTACTGCATATACACCCCAAGTCTAGAGATATGCATATTATTATTCAGCATAGCGGCCTTACACTCCAAAACTAAGTCCCACAACAAGCCCGAAGATAACTTCCTCATCCTAGCCCTCATATTAGATATCAATTCTAGAGCATAGAAAGACAATTGATGAAATTTTAGAGCATAATCCTTCACACTCATCCTGCCCTTCCTCAAATTAACAAACTTCTCAACCTTAGCTTCTCTCAACTCCTGAGGAAAGAAGAGATCAAGAAAATCACTAAAAAACTCCTCCCATATAACCTAATTATCATCATCACCCTTCGACTACTCCTACTTCACATACCACTGATATGCCACATCTTTTAGCTAGTACGCAACAAACTCTACACCCTTAAAATCAATAGCATGTATAAATCAAAATATCTTTTCCGTCTTATTTATAAAACCTTGCGGATCTTTCTCTACCTTAGAGCCTATAAAGGTTTAGGATTTAACCTTATAAATTGGCCAACTCTAGTGACATCAAAAGAAGGAGCAACAAAACCCATATTCAGATTGGCAAGACTATGATGCCACAAACTGAGTAAGCAGATGAATAGATTGATGAAACTCCACATCAAACACATCATCCAGAGGTATCGGGGCATGAACATCATCAGCTCGAGAAGCCTAAGGAGGACTAGTGGAACTCCACATAGGGTAGTATAGTCTGGAGCAGGGACCCTTAGGTATGCACCCTATACACTGGGTGAGTACCTTCCACATTGTCCCCAAGTAGGATAAAGTTCCTAGTAGGGTTTCTACAAGCATCTAATCTTTGTGGAGGCATGATCTAAAACATTTGAAAGCCAACCATTAGAGAAGTTTGATAACACTAGACCCTGTAGCTCAAAAGTAGAACACAAGAAATGGAAACATTTCAAAATGGCTTGTAGCCTCTCCTTATGAGTGTGTCATTCTACATACCCATAAAAATGACTTTACTTTATAGGGCTTAGTTCATACTCGATGACTCTAAACCATGTTTTGATACCAAGCTTGTGATGACCTAAACTAGGCCCTGGCCGTGATGGGTATCTCAAGTTTGCTGAGGACTGGAGACCACTCCTTTTGCCTAGTCAAACATATAAAAGCAATCCAAATAGACATATGTAAGAAAAGTAGATATCTTAAAAAAGAACAAGGAATCCAATGAATATCCTATTCCATAGTAATCCACAATGCCATTAATATCCGAAGAATAACCTATGTTGGGACATGCCCCTAACAATAGCAAAAAAGGAGTCTAAAGAATAGTCTAAGACATAAGCTAAACCAAGAGTAGCAACCCTTTCGAAAGAAGGAGGCTCACAACTTTAAGCTGACTCGGGGATGATCGATAAATCATCTGTCACTGTACAAAAAAACAAAAGTGTCTTGGACCCTGATGGGGATACAACATCTAGGGATGGTTAGCGGGGTGAGTGCTGTCATGTAACTCTACAAATAAGGATAAAATAATGCCATGATAAAATTAGTATAAGATTATTCAAAACCGCATGCACACAATCATATACATATATAGATATAAGATGCTGGTATAGGGAATAAGGTTTAGCATGTGAGTTAAATATTAGCCTAGACTGTGTAGCTTAAATGATCATAAAAAAACCTATGAGCTATATGGGTTTGGCTTCCCCATCGGAAGGGCCACAGTTTTGTTAGCTACACAAACCAGAGAAAAATAAGGAAAAGCTAAAGCTATCAGGTCAACTAGCCATCCCCCAACATATATATATCAAGTGTGACACAAGTACATGGTCATCAAGACCATCCCTTATGCCAGCGAACGTGAGTTTCCAGTATCAAACCCTTAAGACCTTTACCTTCTTGACTCAACTACACAACCCTCTTTTAACCCTAACCAAAACTTCTACACATATTCCCAACCATTAATTAAAGAGTTATTTGTTAAGGTATTTCTCAAATGGTATCGTCATACTGAATAAACAAGCTTGCAAGCCATAGTCACTATGCCAAACCAAACATGTAGCCAACTGGGACTCTAACCCATCAATCAATAGGACTCCATCCCATTTAGCCAAATGGGGCTCTAACCCATCAACCAATAAGACTTCAAAATATTTAGCCAATTTGGACTCAACCCATTTAGACAACTGGACTCCAAAGTTCTAATTCAAAATCAATCCATGGACACCAAGGCCTTTCAAAAGATAATTCGTGTTTTATTAACCTTTTATGCAATGCAAGGTTTCACAAGTGAAGAAATTTATGCATATATCCCTGTCTCAAATCAAATTTCACAAATTGGATTGAGGTTAAAGCCAATTTGAAACGATAAGGTTTGATGAAACCTATATTCCCTATTCCAATTCCCACACCCATGTATTTAAATTGTTTAAATTCATGATAATATAGTATAAATAATTAATTCAAAACCATGAGAATTCAGTTCATGCAATAACCATTCCAAACACCTTAACCCTTATTCAAAAACCAATAATTTAAACCACATGGATAATAATTAAACAGATGATTTTAGCAAAACAAGTTTTAGGAAAGAAATACATGCCTTGGACATTCAAGAAATTGAAAGCAATTTAGAGCTTCGAACCTAGATGATGAATCCTTTATGAAACCTTTGAGTTTTTCTTGGGTTTTGAGTTTAAGAGTAAAAGAGAACAATTAAGCTTAGAAAAAACTGATGAAATAAGTCTACTTTATGTCTATGGGTCATACATAAGTGAAAAGATAAAATAAAACCTCATCCCAAGTGAATAAAATAAAATCCACATGAAATTAAAATATCAGCATGGCATGACCTTGTTGCGGAGGCTATCCTCCATGCCTCACTGCTTGTCGTGGGGATTATCCTTTGTGACATGGCATTATTACAGAGGAATATTACCTTTATGCCAAATTGAAATTATAGAGGCAAACCTCTTTGGCATGATAAAAACATGACATCTTACTACCTCAAAATTCTAAAATGACCTCAAACCCCTTTCAAAAATTCCAAAACACTTTAGAGACACCCTATTAGCATATCTAAACACAATTCAAGCCAAAAATTGATATTTCAGGCATGGGGAGGTTAGAAATTAAAATATGGGACTTTTAAGGGTGTTACAACAGAGCAAAGTTAGAAAACAAAGTATATAAGATACGAACTATGGGCACATCACCTTCAATTAGAAAATATCAAAAATAGTAGCCTACACCATCTCCACTAACAGTTCTAAAATATACACATATACAAATACAAGTACGAGAAGGAAACATAATTAGATAACGTTAAATCAAATGCACAAATAAAACACAAAATATACACAAAGTATGAAATGCAATAGAGATAATGATGATGATAATATTTTTTGTGAAATGTATGAGGTTATTGAACAATCTCTGTATGCACCTATCGAGTTATGCTCTCAAGGTAGGACCCATGGGGTGCTCAAAACCCATATACAACCGAATAACCAAAACCAATCTAATATCAATAACTTTTCTTCATCCCATATATCAACAAAGGGTTTTTAAAGATGTCATATTTTTGTCAGAAAAGACAATATTTCCATAATGGTACCAATGTTTCATGAATGTATATGGTATGAGGATATAATTCTCACAACCAACTAGAATGAGAATTTCAAAATCCAACCAATATACCAACTATTTGAGCCAAAAATCCACTTAATATACCAATCATCCATAATCCAATATAATCTATATATCAATAAAGTAAGATATACAATAATATTCCATTTAGTACCACATAAATCTCAACTTAGACAATTTCTATGAAGAAGAGAAACAACTAATTATATAAATACCAGGCCAATAACATCAAATAAAACCCCACATGGTAACATCTAGCAATTAATGTCTCAAAAACATCAAATAACAACCACATAGGACCCCACATGGTCACAAAACTATAATTAAGCCATTCCATGATTAGTTCCCAAACCCATAAAATGTATTTATATCAATATTAACTACTCAGCCTAATTTGAAGAAAGTTAAGTCATAACCTACCTCAAAAGATGAAATCTCAGTCCAACAAGCTCCAATTACTAAGCCTTCCTCTAATGAACGGCCTCGAAATCATCTAAAACATACAAATATAGAATCTACGCATCAAAAATAATCCAACGATACCTAAGTTACTCATTTTTGAGTTGGGATCAAAATGGATCCCTGAAATAGATTTTTAAAATAAGAGTAAAATAACAATTTTAGTTCAAAAATATATTATCCATGATTAAAGGACCTACAAAAGGAAACCCAAGTAAAATTGGATTGAGATTGGCGTTAAAATCAAAGAAGTATTAATTTAGGCATTTGATGTCACCCAAATTATACCTCCAAGAAATATGACATGTTCGCTATCAATTATAACCCAATAAAGGCTTGGGTCAAACCCATAGGGAATAGGCTGAATATCTCTCACGAATTTGCTAAAGTAATCAAAAAAATATAGAAAAGTAAGTAGGGGATTTTCTGAGAACTATATCAATAGTGATGGATCTTGGTCACTTTGGTTGAAAAAATATGAGATGAATACTAGGAATGTGTTCCCCCCGACTTTCTAACTTTATAGACTTTGTATTCCACTAAACAATCTCAATACCATGTATCCAGAATCAGATAAGATATATATATACCAATAGTTTTGTGAACGCATTCAATGAATTTCGCTCTTTACCTTTTGAGTCTCAGAGTGTTGCCTTATTAATTTTTTATCAAAGATCCTAGATTAACTATTACCTCTTGAGTGTAAAGTTAATTAGATGAGGGTTGGTACCCTCAAATTACTATTGTGATCGTGTTTTCCTAATCCCTACCTTTCTTTTGAAGTAACTACTGAATACAAGCATGTTCATAATTTCTATAGTTGTTAAGAAGGCAATCAAATCAAAGATGATCACAATGCATACAAGAGTATTACTATAGAACGACTTTACACTTCGTCTACTTCGTTATTCTATCAAGGTTCCCACAATGCTAGTTAGGTGGTTTATCCACTCATAGTTTCAAGAATATTCATTTAATTTAAGAAAGAAAACGTATGAATAATCTTACAATAATTAAAGAACAAAACCCAGGATCTCAAATGAATAATCAACCATAAAACTAAGAACAAAGAATTCTAAGATCAAAGTCAAATCATAGAATAAATATAATGTTATGAATGTAAATAATGCATAAACTAATACAACAACGTTAAAGGAATTGTTATATCTTGTTTTAATGATGATCAATGGACAACAAGGGACCAGGTCCCTAGGTCTTCATGGAAACATACAATTTTCACAAGGCCTGCACATTTTGATTGTCTAGTGTAACAAACTGTTTAGGTGAGATATGTACCCATCAGGACACCTGGCCCAATCAGATTTCTACCCTAATAATTATTCCCTATAAAAGAAAAAATAGTTCTCAATTAGCGAGTTTTTGAAAAATCAAAATAGAGGAGAGGAAATAGGCAAAAACTCAACTTTGCAATATTGCTTAAGTTCTTGATTTCTTTATATAATGAAAGAGTGAGTATTCTTGAGTCAAGTCATGGTTTGTAACTAAATTACGCATATTTTAAGAGTAATACTTTGTTAGCTCTCTTGAGAGTGCTTAGGTAAAGTTACTTGATTTCAATATTGGTCAGAGTTAATCAGTATTGAGGTGTATTCTTGGTAGAGTTGTCAAGGTAGGCTTGTAGTAGAGTTATTACAAATAGGTGGAGCCTAGAGTTAGGTTCATTGGTATCTATAATAAGATTTTGATTATAGTGGACAGTTGAGTGCTTGTGAGGGAAAGCCTTATTTTTTTCTCCCTTGAGCAAGGAGGTTTCCACATTAAATCACGATGTTATTTACTTTCCTATAAGGTTTTAGTTTTTCAGTGCTTTACTATTTAATTTCCTGTGGCTGACTCTAAGGGACCTATCCCCTTGCAATGTGGTGGAACACCCCCCATGTGTTCCAATAATTGGTATCAAAGCTAAAATACTCTAAAAGGTTAACACCTAAAGAAATTTGGTTATCATGGTTGCTCTACCTAATCTGGAAGAAGGGAAATCTACCACTAGATTACCTAGAATAATGGTAAGTTGTATGGGTGGTGGAAAATAAGAATATATGACTTCATTATGGCTGAGGACAGTAAGCTGATGGATGTAATACTGGATGGTCCTCATATGCCTGTTACTAGGATTGTTTGAAGACTGCTCATGAAGGAACCACTAATGTGAAGGATTTAAAAGATGATATGATAACTACTTAGTATAAAACCTACACCATAAAATAAGGAGAAACTATCCAAGAGATTCATACAAGATTCACTTAAATTACCAAATGAGTTGCACTGCTTAGGAAAACTAATTCCTTTGTACAAATAGGTGAGAAAAATTATGGAGGTTCTTCCTAAATCCTAGGAAAGAAAAATGGATTCTATAACTAGGGAATAAACCTAAGAACTCTCACAATGGGTGAACTTATTGGTAATTTGATGACTCATGAACTCAAGAAACAGCAAGGACAAGACAAGAAGAAAGCAAAAAAAAAAAAGAAAAATCTCTGGCATTGAAGTCTTCTAAGTAAGATTCAAGTGAAGAAGACACTCATGTTTCTTATTTGGCTAAAAGAATTCTCAGACTAATGAAGAAAAGTGGTCAGTTTCAAAGAAGAGAAAGCAACAGCAAGAAGGGAGGCACTATTGAGGTTTGTCACAAATATGGAAGCCCTGATCATTTTATCAAGGATTGTCCAATGCACAAAATAGACTACTAGAAATACATTAAGACTGAAGATGAAAAATGAAAGAATAGGGACTGGGTCCTTATAAAATCAAGAAGAAAGTTTGCACCTAATTTTTCAATTAAGCAGGCCTTAGCTGCCTGGGGGGACTCTTAAAGTGAATTTGAGGAAGATGGAAAGCATGAAGATGTTTCCATACTGGCAGTGGAGGATGAGAAAGTGACTTTTGATTCCTTATTTGCTCTCATGGAAAACAATGAAGATGAAGAAGAAAATGAGGCAAATCTTTCTAAAATTAATGAAAACTTGGGTAAATACTCTGCTAGAAAGATAAAGAAACTTGCTAATATGTTGATTGATTCTACATGTGAACTAACTGCTAAGAAAATGCTTTAAAAGAGAAGGTATAAAATCAAGAACTTGAATTAATTGCTTTAACTCTCCTGATATCTAAAACTGAGGAACAAGTTACTTAGTTGAAATCTAAAAATCTGAGTCTAGTATGTCAACTGGAGAAAGCAGATGATACTGGTTATAAAGGAAATAAAAAGTTCGAGAAGATAAAGAAGAAGATCAGGATCTTGAATAAATTTCTTTAACTCTCCAGATATCTAAAATCAAGAAAGACATTGCCAAGTTGAAATCTGAAAATTTGAGTTTGGTAAGTCAACAAGAAAAGGTAGAAAATTCTGATGGTAAAGGGAAGAAAGAAGCCTCATAGCTTCAAATTGATCTTGAAGAAAAATTTAAGGATTCTCAAAAGAACCTCATGACTGCAATCCATAGAATGAAGATTTAGAAAGGGATCTGGTCCGTTTGAGAGAAGAACTTAATAAATCTCTATAATGGACCATATCCTCACAGATCCTTTCTAATTTAAATATTCAAGGAGGAAATAATGGCAAAGGTATTGGATATTAGTACAAAACCCTGTCACTTCATTCTCAAAGAAAGGTTATACCAAACCTCTATGCACTCATTGTAGAAGAGATGGTCATATGAAGAAAAACTATCAAAGGTGGATTAGAGCTAAAATAAATAGTGTTAGATATATCCAATAGGGGAATGCTTTACCCTAAGGGTTCTATACCTTTGAAAAATATGAAGAAGCTCTCATTACCTAGATGGACCAAGAAAGAATTGATCACACCCTTGTCCTCCTACTGGGAACTCAAACTCAAGTGGGTTTCTAAATCTAAAAAATAATTTTGATTGTAGGTGGGAGAAAAGGATAGTAGTCAAAACTGTTTTTTATAAGTAATTGTTCAAAACATATGATTAGAAGGACCGACTGTATTCTCTCTCTCAAGACACTTCAAAGTGGAGGTGTCTCATTTGGAAAAGACAATTAGTTAATTTCAAAGGACCTGGTCCTTGGGATGCCAAAGCTAAAATTTCTAGACAACACGTCTAAGGTAGTGAGGAAAAGAAGTATGTGTTTATCAGTGTGGATAACTTCTCTAGGTTTACCTAGAAAATGCTCGTGAGAATCAAGGATGAAATGTATGAGGCTCTAGTTATTTTTGTGCAACAAACTTAAAAGAAGTTGAACTTATGGTCACCACCTCATCAAGCCAAGCATACAGAGTTTTCAATAAAAAAGGGAACTCTGTGTGTTTGAGAAAGTGTGAATATGATTTTGATGAGTCAGGAGAGCTGGTGAATCTAAGTGATGAAGAAGATTCTGATATTGAAGAACTCATTCCTATTCAAAGGGATGATATTGATGAATATAATGGTCAAGGACAAATTGAGACAGAAGGAAATAATGAAAGTGATGGTGATCTAAGATCTCAATCACAAACCCCAGCTCCAGTTGAAAAACAACAAGAAGGGTGTAGTCCAAATATTCAGGGTTCTGGGCCAAGTGAAATTCATCTTAGAAGGTCAAACTGGAGGCATGAATCTTCTTATCCCTTTGACATTTTAACTTTACTTTTGGAGAATGGAGTCCAAACAAGATCTTAAGTTAGAAATTTCATGGGTTTCTCAACATTTTTGTCCCTAAGAGAGCACAAAAATGTGAAAGAGCTTCAGAAAGATGTTGACTAGTTTATACCATGCAAAAGGAACCTTAGTAATTTAAAAGATGTTGTATCTAGGACTTGGTCCCCTGACCCATTTTCAGAGCAATTCTTTGAATGAACTAGTGTACTAAAACTAACAAATTGAGGCTGGAATTGATCAAATTAACCTGACCTACTAAATGAATCAGTTTCTCTTCCTAAAATTATCTATGATCAGGAGACAGGTATCCTTAGTAAGGTAAGTACATATTGGTCTAACTCAGTACCATACCTTTGCAGGTATGCACATATAGGAACACTTTGGAAAAGGACAGATATGACTTGTATAAAATTAAAGATTCTCTTAAGAAAGAGAAGGACCTAGTCCCATCTCTCAAGGTTAGTACTAAAACAATTTCTTTAATAATAATAAAATTCTATCTAAAAGGCCACAGATCTTTTCTTATCTGAGTAAAAGATATTATTTCATAAGAAATGTGAAGAGTCACCTCGTTAAAGTCAGACCCGTCATTTAAAAAAGGTAATTTTTTAATGAAATCAGTTACATCACTTAAATCACTAAACCAAATTTCTATCCTTTTATTCTGTTCAAAATATTAACTTATATAATTTATTCTAATTGTCCTTCAACTTTGAATTAAACTGGTCCCTTTCTTTTTTTCTCACAAAACCTTAAAATGGCAGATATTCCCAATTCCTCAACCCCTGTTAAAGACTCTGAAGTCATTAAAGCTTTAGAAAATCAATCTGAACAACCTAAAATTGAAACCTCGAATCCCTTAAAACCCAGTACCAAAGAAGAGAATCACCTCAAGTCCTCAACTAGAACCTGTATTAACTCTGCCTTATGGACCCTCTCCAGAAATTCTAAAACCCCTAAATGAGTCTGTCCCTATTAAAACATTCTCAACCATCAAAATTTTGTTGAATCAACCTTGGCAGATTATCTAAATCAATTGTTTGATTAATTGATTAAATAAGAAGTTTGTCAATCTAAAATTACTCCTTTCCTAGAAGAATCAAAATTTCTTGAAAAAACTCAAATCCCTATTTCTTCTGAAGAACCATCAAACACTAAACGCTCAAAAAATCCTCAAGTACCTGGTTCCCCTACTCCCTCTAGGTCAAAACCCATCTTTTCCCAAATGTGTGATGAAGAAATACTAATGAAGAGGTTTGATATTTCATGTAATGAATATTGGGTTACTAAAAATTTGCTTTTATTAGTGTAGAAGAACAAATAGTTGGTAAAAAAGATAATGTGATAAAGGATTGAGAAATCATTCTACCTCCAAATGAAGAGGATGAGGATGAATCACCGTTGAGATGGCCAGTGAAAAAAAAGAGGTAGTAAAGGCAAGGAGAAAATGATTGATTCTAGTATAAATATTTCTAGATACTATTCTACTAAGGGATCCGAAAAGAAGTTGTTAGTTGATGCTCTGAAGGCTATCAATTCTTCTAGCACTAAAAGAAGAAGACTCAAAAAGGTTGATGTAATAGAGGAGAAGAATGTTAAAGTTAAGGAGGTTACAGAGAATAAGAACATTAATCCTGATGTTGCTGTGGAAACAGAGAAAATAAGATAAGAAATTCATGTCTCGTGAAGGACCAAGGTTTCCCGTTCAAAGTTGGTAGCCTTATAAGAATGAAGCAAAAACATATTGCTATGAAAAAAAGACAGTATCTGAGGGACCTGGTCCCAAGAAGAGAAAACCTATTGAAATTGGGGATACAAGTAGTGATTTTAGAAGAAGAAGAAAGGAGAAGAAAAGAAGGTTGGGTCAAGAGAGCAAAGAAATGAGATTTTAAAAACACAAAAAGTATTGTCTCGGAGAGTATTTGATCCAAGGATTTATTAGAAACCAGGCATGGTTGGATTGGTGGAAAATGTGAAATACCAGGGATGGTTAACCTCTTGGAGGAACAAGATCCCATGGTTTTTTGAAGAGAAAGTAAGAGAATTTTATTATACAATCGTGTTCTTAGTTTAAGCTTGACTACCAAATTTGAAAGAAAACCAATCAAATTGGATGAAGAATCACTGGATGTGTCTTGTTATAAGAGTGAGGACATCTAACTCCCCGGTTCACATCGACTCAAATTGGCTCATGTCCTCATCTAACAACCCATATAGATCATTAATTTTCTCAACCCCGAAGTGCACACCCTTTCCCCAAATCTGAACAACTGGTTTGGAGAAAGATACTATGCTAATGTTAGCATAGAATTCCCTTACTTAATGCTCATTTATTTGGCAAGGATCCGGGGTAAAACAACTTCACCTGGAGAATACCAAGACAGAATGGAATGCCGAGAGCTTCTCCGATACTCTATCCAAACAAATGCCTTTCTCAGGGAGTAATTTGGTTTTGGAAAGATTGGCATAGTACTGATTGTTGCATTTTAGGGCCATGAACTAGGTTTGATTATATTCATCCATATTGAGCCTTGAAAGCATGAAATTCACATTAGCATTAATTGTGAGCTTATATGTGAAAACTATGCTATATTATCAATTTAAACTCATGGGATGGTTCCATGATGGGTTATGGGAAATAAATGGACTTAGTAGATTTTTGGTCCAAGCTGAAAAACAACCTCAGATGCCTCAATCATAGGACACTGATCCACGATCACAGTAACATAAGTTATTTTGACCAAAAATTTCAAACACTCAATTTGTCCAATTTCAATGCCAAATTGTGTTCCACAACAAAAACACATATTAGGAGCAAGGAACATGGTTCCTAGGTACTCGATTATGCCCTCAAAATATTGAATAACTAACATATAACTAGTTTGGGCATTTAATCAAATTAGTTGTAAAGCAACAAGCCTCAACTGAGTTTATGAGGAATGATTCTAAGGTAGAAGGAATATCAATAGCTGGTGTGAGAAAGAAATTTCTCACAAGTGAGTTCCAATTAGTATTTGAATGTGTGAACAAGGTCCTTTTACCTAGGTTAGAGAAAAGGACCATTGCCTCTGCTGGTGATCTGTATCTATTAAAGTGTCAAGTAAATTCGAGATTATAAGTCTACCTGTTCTTATGGTACAACACATGAATAAAGTGATCATTGAGAAGGAAGGTAAACATGGGATGCCAGATAGGTACTTCTTGAACACGGTGTTTAATCACTATGGAGTGATTAGAAAAAAGAGGACTCCTAGAATAGTGAAATAAAAGTTCAGTCTGACAATTTTGGTGAAAAATGAATGTACTAAAAGAAAAGTGGGAACTGTGTCCCAAGTGTCAGAACTGTTGGATGCTTAGGAGAATTTAAGAAAGGATATAGAAAAAATGAGTATCCAATTAGCTGTAAAAGATACTGAGATAATTCACTTAAAGATGCAAAATCAGAAGTTGTCCTTTGAGGGACCTGGTTCCACTGAGGAACTTGCAGTAGAAAATGCAAAACTATAGGTCAAGGTTGGAAAACTCAATCAGGAGGTTCATTTTCTGAATGCCAAAGTTAAAGACCTCACTAAATAATTGTTAAATGCTCATGTTGCATAGAGTTTTAAAAGAGCGTTGCTGCTGAAATCCTTCTACCTTAATCCCCCCACCTAAGTTCTATTATTCCTGTGTCACTTGATAATCTCATTGTGTCAATTTCTAGTCCTTATTCCTAGTGTGGCTTTTGATGAATTAAAATTTTATGTTATTTTAGTGTGATGTAATGGTACTGATCTCTCATAACAATCAATGGAGACTTTGCTTGTTTATTTCATCTGTCTATTATTTAAAGTCTTTCTTTATGTTAGTGCTACCCCAGTGGCCATGACTTAACCTTAGTGACCATGACTTAACTAACATGTGCTCATTTTTACTCTTGATTTACTGTTATTACTTTTTAATGATGCCAAAAGGGAGAATACTGAATTTATATAGTATGGACTAGGTGTGTTACATGACATAATTTTTTATGGACTAGGTACCAAGAAGGTGCATATGTGTAGAATGCAAGAAGGTGATAGGTGATATATGTTAAATGCAATGATAGTGAAGTAATGATGGCATATTGATAGGGAAAAGAATTCTGAAATGCATATTGATGAGTGCAAGTATATTGACAGAGGGAATATTGAAAGATAATGAATGAATTTTGTTATTAAGTGAATACAAGGGATTAGGTCCCTAAATTGACATATTGATAGCGGGAAGCATGATGCATAATGTTAGGGGGAACATTCACTGACAGTAGTGGTAATCACTCTTACTAAATAAGGTAAATGAGTTTAATGTGCCAAAGATTCTATGGTCATGTTTTATGGTTTTCCATTATAAAAAAAGGGTGACAATTGATATATCTTATTTTGATGATGATTAATGGACAATAAGGGATCAGGTCCTTGGGTTTTCATAGAAACATACAGCTATCACAAGGCCTGCACAATTTTGTTGTGTAGTGTAACAAACTGCATAGGTGAGATGTGTACCCATCAGGACACCTGGCTCAATCTGATTTCTACCCTAATTATTACTCAACTATAAATGAAAAAGAATGTTTCTCAATTGGTGAGTTTTTTCAAAATCATAATAGAGAGGAGGAAATATGCAAGAACTAAACTTTGCAATATTGCTCAAGTTCTTGATTTCTTTATGTACTATAAAAGAGTGAGTGTTCTTGAGTCAATTCATGGTCTGTAACTGAATTACTCATGTTATAAGAGTAATGATTTGTTTGCTCTCTTGAAAGTGCTTAGGTAGAGTGATCGAGTTTAATATTGGTTAGAGTTAATTTGTATTGAGTTACGTTCATGGAAGAGTTCTCAAGGTGGGCTTGTAGTAGAGTTATTACAAGCTGGTGGAGCCTAAAATTAGGTTTATTAGTGTCTATAATCAAGATTTTGATTATAGTGAAATGTTGAGTGCTTATGAGGAAAGTAGTGTTTTTTCCTCCCCTGAGTAAGGAGAATTCCACGTTAAATCACTGTGTTCTTTAATTTCCTGCAAGGTTTAAGTTTCTCAATGCTTTAATATTTGATTACCTGTGACTGACTCTAAGGTACCTGGTCCCTCATAGTGTGCTGCACCCCCCCTCCCCCCACTCATATTTTTCAATAGGAGTATTTATAGTTTAACAAAATAAGCTAAAAATTCTAACCAAAATAAAATAGGAAAATAAAGTTGGTAGTGGCTATGCCTCAGGCAATGAGTTATCTAGACTGATAATGACTCATTCACAACTCTGTTTTCCATATTTTGTGCTAAGTGGTAACTACTCATCAGATCTCCCTATGAGTCATTGGCTGGACTCACTATCTCTCTAATAAAATTTAATATTTCAGATCTTTTCTCATAATGCTCAGAATGGTAACCATTAAGAGTCATAGCCAGACACTACGACTCGCTATCAGTCTCATATCCACTAGGCCTAACTTTTTAAATCTCAAGACTTTCCACCATGTTTGCTCAAAACAATACTCTATATGACTCGTAGTTAGATCCTATGATTTGTAACCAACATCCCCTTTATTATTCAGCTTTCATTCCTCTATCGGTCACGTTTCGTCTTGGACGACAGTCGTAGCATCACCCAATGACTACTAGTCCAGGTAGAAACTTCAATTTTTGGAGTTTTTTCTTCTTATATTACTCTACTTACGTCCAACCTTGCCTTCCTATAACATAAACACAAACACACATCATATCTAACAAAATAACCTAAGTACTTGCATACTTTCATAGTTTTAAACATCAAAAGTTCCATGAAATCATGGCACATCAACACCCTCAACTTAGAAAATTAGCATGTTCTCAAGAATCAAATAAAATAACATAATAATACGACAATGCTTGACAAAGAGAAACCTAAGTCACCTATGGTAGTCAACTCAATTTAGATCAACAATTTTTACCCCGTTCTGTTTTCAACTTTTACAAACCTAACTGTCTGGATCTATGCAACACAACAATGCGACACAAAGCAAACAAGATATGGTATCACATTAGCAACAAACAACCAAGAAAACATGCAGTATACACTACTCAATCAGATAAGCAGCAAGCAACACAACCCATGTACCCTCACAATCAGAAGTCCCAATCTCACAATATGATTATGTATGTCAATGTAGGGCTGATATCGAGATACTCACACTTACAAAAGAAGTTCCGATCAATGTGAATACCATAAGCTTGCCCTTATTTTCTTTACCTTTGTTTTTCAGATAGTTGGACTAGGAATCAATATAGGACTTTATTAAACTTGTAACGTAGGCATGGGAGGTATGGTACATTTGGTAACTAGTAAATTACCCTCCTTGACACAGCTTTTCTCTTAACTTACCCTCCTTGGGGACTAGTTTTTCTTTCTTTTAAGCTTTTCTCTTTTAACCACAACCAACCCTACTTTCTTTTTTATTATTCAAACCCTTTTTTATACCCAATCTCAACTATACACCCCTATGATAGAGACCCTCGACTTAGGCGATTTTCCTAAGTTAGGGTGCAAACTGTCCAAAAAAGGACCAAGGCTAAAATAGGTTCATTATAATTGAATTTGGGAAGGTAAAGGCGAAAATAAGAAAATATGTCAATATATGCTCAAATTCAGGGATCAAGGGCTACTTATACATATTTGGACAGTTAGTTAGGCTAAGAGTGGAATAAATTCAATAAAGAACTATGATCACGTTCTAACCAACTATCTTACAACCTAGGAAAAACTAATCGAACAAGTTCTGGATTTAACATACAAAAAGAACTAGCTAATATCTCACACACATATGGTACACGATTATATTACCAACTACTACCTATAATAATTATAAAATTCTAAGATATGATTATTGTCCCTAATCTTAATGTCATACAAAGATTCAGAATAGTCACACATATATTGATATCAGATATTCAAAACATGGCTTGGAGGATATTATTTTTTAAAACGTTTATAAACAACAAAATACATCATAACTCTAAGGTTCCTTATATTCCTATTAGTTAAATAGAAACACAATGTAACACATATATGACATAGACATTAAATAATAAAACAACCTAAGCATGTCATTTCTTCTATGATAACGCAGCCAATGGGAAAAGAAACATGAAAAGAGAAACCCTCAACTGTGGTATACCCCCACCCCTAACTAAAGACTATGTATTGTCCCTGGTGCATACATATAAATTAAAAACAAAGAATGAAGACATACTTGGGTGTACTAGGCACCGAATCATAATGACTCAACATGTGGAGCCTTAGAATGAGCCCTGCTCTCATCAACCATTGTCCCAATAGTGACCGAGATGCTCTCATAAATAGTGGCACCTATGATAGTTGTTGCACTTATGGGTGTTTGTCTTTTGGAAGGTGGAACTGTGCACCCACTCAAATTTGCTAGAGTTGTAATTGTCATCTCAACCTTTTAGGAGCTACCAACTTCTACTCCATCTCATGGAACCTATTCAGAAGGTCTAGTATAGTCTATAGATTGGGTACCTTTTCTACCTATATATCATTTTTATCTTTTCTCTTCTTTCTTCTCTTATTTGCTCTCTCACCTTTTTCATCCTCAACAGTCTTTTTTATCTATTTAATGCTTTAAATATTTAGAATGTCCCAACAGGGATCTCTTTAATGATTGGAAATGTAGGGAATAACCTTATATGTATGTCCTCAATAGTAGTTTAAAGAGTTACCAAATCCTCATACACACCTACCAGATCTGGGGCCTGAACGCCTGCTAACTTCTAGCTAATATTCCACTCAAATCCATTGAACCGGATTTGTATACCCTATATCTCACTTCTGATCTCATTTTTTACCCAAGGTTGTATCCCTTACTCAATATTTATCACTTGTCAGTCAAGGGCGCGTAGTCTCTTCAGCACATTAGTCAGGAACTCCTACGAGACTAAAGCATAGCCACTTAAAAGTTGCCTGGATGTGAATGGCCTTGTAGTCAGAGGTGGATTCGATGATGATGAGGACCCTACAACATTAGTAGAGTCATGTCGCTCAGCTCGGGTAGTATCTATAGGGGTGTCACCAAGATTAACAAAACTCAGAGTTTTAATGTCCATCTACTCGTTGGCCTAGAAAGTGAAACATCCTGGTTTTTAGACCATATAAAATTTCCTTGATTTTTGGGTTGGGGTAAATATATAACTTAGGGTAATGAGTCATACACTTGGGTATGAGTGGTATGATCCAGTCCTATACTGACCAGTGTTGGTTAGTGAAATGTATTTTAGTTACTCGAATGGGTATGACTTGGTGGTACGAGTCGTACTGGTGGATACGAATCATTTGGTTCTTTTACTTAACCTTAGAATTGGTAAATTAAGTTTGATCTGAGTATGATTCGCTCATCATGAGCAAAAATATTAGGTACAAGTCATACCCAGGACTCGTATAGTGGCCAGTGTTCAAACCTCCTGGATTCTATTCTGCTAGGGGTACGGTTTATGGGTACCAGTCATACACTTGAATAAGACTTGGGTTTGGGTGTGTCATACCTTGGACAGTTTTGGATCCAAAGGTAAATTCTAGGGAATGAGAGGTGGGTACCACTCGTACAGGATGGGTACTACTCGTAAGGGTTATTTGTACCCTATGATGAAAATGTAATGCAGTCTAAGTGAGGGCAATGCGGATATTTCCCCACTTATCTTAATAAGGTACCAAAACTTATATTGCTCTTGGAAGGTTATTTGCCTTATTATTCTATTCTTAAACACTTTGAAAACACTTTTATATCCTCTCCAGAGTTCTTGGGCAAAGGAATCTAGGGTTTCATCTTAAGGAGTAAATTGGGGTTTGTCTTGGTGATTTCTCTCCCTCCTCATCTTGGCTTAAGGAATGTACTCTTCCCTCATTGATATTTCTAGCTAAAGACATGGTTTTATACAATGTTTTTATGATTTAAATATTTTATGATTTTGGGTTTTCAAATATCATTTGGGGGTTTTGGTTATAAATGCTTGGTTATGGTTTTCCCAAGTTTTTATTATGATTTTATATGGATAAATTGTGCTTTTGGATAATTGGTTGCATGGAAATGGTTATTTGTTAATGGACTTGGTTTTGGAATACTATACCCCTGATGTGTTTGATAAAATGCCTTTAACAATGTTTTCACTATTATATTAGTTTTTCAATGGAACTAATGCATGATTTAAATCTGGTAATGGAACCCTAAAGATATGAATGGTTTAAATGGTTTTAAATGTATTGAAAAGGCCTTGGTGGCCATGGGTTTGGTTAATTAGAAATCATATGGGGTACATCAAAATCCCCTAAGGATTGGCTAAGTACAATACTTGCAAGTTATAGTCGGTATAATGATACCACTATCTAATATCCTTGGTTAATAAATGGTTAATGGTTTGGTTGGTTGCTTAGTAATGGTTTTAATTAGGCTTAAAGAAGGGATGTGTAGTAAAGTCATAGAAGGTCTAGGTCTCGGGGTGATCTAAACTGGAAACTCATATTTGCTAATGTGAGGTTGGTCCTAGAGACCGTGTGTATGATGTCAAACTATACACTTTGTGGGGTGTACTAGTCATCCCAAGTTTTCTACCCTGATCGTGTGAATTCACGCACTATGGCCCTTTCAGATGGGGGAGCTGAACCCATATAGCCTATGGGTGGTTTAGGATGGTAGAGCTACACAACCCAGGTAAAGGTTTTAATGGCATGCTAAACCTGGTCCCCTTTTCTGACAGGGTTATATATTTATATATATGTATGGTTGTGTACATATAGATGGTTTTTACTTGGTTTTATAAATGGTATTATTTTATCCTTATCTTAGGTTATGCTAGCATTCACTCACTAACCCATATTTGGGTGTTGTTTCCCTATGCGATGTAGGACCCGTCTGTTTCACTCCTTTTGCTTAGCATCTAAATATTTGGGGACAGTTATTAGATTGAAGTGGTGAGATTTTATATTTTTGGAAGGTTCCTTGGATGTTAGTTTATACTCTAACTTATTTATGGAGATTGGTTTTGGTTATGGTTGCGGGCATGTCCCAACCGATTTTTGGTATTCTTTTAGTTAGAGGATTTTGTGGTACTACTATGGGTTGGAATGGGCGGGATAGGTATTGGTGTCAGTCTTAGCATTGGTATTGGTATTAGGGCTGATACAGATTGACAATTTTGTTGATTGTTCCATCATATTTCATTTTGGTGTTAATAATATTATGTTTTGGAATTCATTTTGTTATTGCCTGGTTTATGGCCCTTGGTTCGGTTTTAGTTTGTATAGATGGTTTAGTAGGTACGGTTTGGTGAACAGGATGACTTCCTAGGGTTGGTTTAAGAATAGACCTATCCTAAATTCATTCGTTATCCAGTTATGCTATCCTGTTATATGTTTGAAATTCAGCCAAATTCGGGCAGGAGGCTAGAGGTTCGGATGGGTAACGGGGTGGTCTCCGATTCCGATTGGACCCCTAAACTTGTATCCTTATAAAAAGAGTGGTACCCTCAACTCGTAACTTGATTAGAAAGTTAGGCATCACATTCTTTCCAACATGCGACTCCTTAGCCTAACATATACCATCACCATATAACTAGTACCCTTTAAGTCGTACCCTATGAAGAACATCAAAGGATAGACACTGAACAATATACGGTTAGGCACTATACATCTCGTATCATGAATATACGACTCGTATGGAGTCTTCTTGTACCTTGAATAGAACTTGGCCAATATCACACATTACAACATATAATTAGGGTCTCAAACCCGTACCCTCACCATACGACTCAAGGTGTGAATCGTATGATGATCAGAAGGTTCACGACTCAGGAAATTTTCAAGGGCCAAAACCCTAGGTGTTTCCTAATTGGTGAAACTTCAAGGCATACTCCTTGACTGACATCTTGCCTTGCTTCAGGTTAAAAAACTCTTCTACCTTCGCTTTCCTCAATACCTGAGGAAAGAAGTAGTCCAGAAAAGCATTAGAGAAATTATCCCATAGGGCTGACTCAGCATTGTCACCCCTTATCTGCTCTTATTTCTCATACCATTGGTCTACTACATCTATTAGTTGAGAGGTAGGAAATTCCACACCCTCCACACTAATAGCATGCATAACACGGGAGATCTTTTCCATCTCATCCACAAAAGCTTGAGAATCCTCCTCATCCTTAACACTAGTGGATACAGGAGGGTTCAATCTCATGAACTAGCCAAACCTTATGGTCTAATAAGATGGAGTAATAGAGTCACCACTCTCATACTGAGAAGTCACCAACTATTCCAACATATGAATATACAGACGAAATTCAGCATTCATTACATCAGCCTGAGGAGCTCGAGAAGGACTAGAGGGAACCAGTGGAACTCCAAGAGGACAATCTAGAAATGGACCCCTAGTCTAGACCCAATAAGTAGAACGGGTCCATCAACATTGCCCTCAGGTAGGATAGAGGAGTTTCTGTGTGCTTCAAAATACCAAGAAAACATGATCTAAAAAATGAACTAACAAGAATTAGAGAAAATTTCAGGACCTTAGACTCTATTGCTTGAAAATAGAACACAAGTAAGAGAAACATTCCTAAATGCCTTGTAGCATCTCCCTTATGAGTGTGGTGGACTACACACCCTTAAAAGATACTCTACTCGCCATGATTTTATTTGACACCAAATTGACCATGAACCTAGGTCTCTGATACCAATCTAACACGACATGAACCAGGGCCTAGTCGTGTCAGGCATCACAAGTCCAACCAGGACTAAAGACTACCCCCTATACCCAACCATAATAGCCCTGCACCCTATGTCCAATGAACTCCGAATGTATAACAAGAATAATTTCCTGACATTAAGTAAAGTTAATAATCATAATAGAACAACCTTAATAAAATATCCAATCAGTGCCAACCCCAATGCCAATACCAATACCAAGGCTAACACCAATACCGATACCACACATACCCATAGTTATCTGACAAAGACTCTAAGCAGAATCAATAACATCTGGTCGGGATATGCCTCTTACCATATCTAAAACAAAACAAAAGATATAGAGAAAATAAAAGAATTCAATAGAATAAAATGGATCCTTCCGGAGTATTGAAACTCACCACTTTAGTTTGACTCAAATTTGTCCCCAAATCCAAGTAACTAAGCAGGAGGAATGGTAGTATGGCCGGTTCCTACATCACATGGGGATACCGAGCCCAAAGACGTTTAGCCAAGTGAATGCTAGCATGTACTCAGGGATAAGATAAATTAGTGCTAATAATACAAAACCAAAGTAAATAACCATATGCAATTATATAGATACATATATATATATATATTGCGTTGAGATAGGGAACCGGGTTTAGCATGTATTTAAAAATTTAACCTATGCAAAGTAGTTTGATCGTCCTAAAACCATCCATGGGCTATATGGGTTTAGCTCTCCCTACAGAAAGGGCTTAGTGCATTTTTGCCGAACGACCAGAGAAAAGAACTTGGGATGACTAGTACATCTCCCAAAATACTAATTATGACATTATGCACATGATCACCAAGAGAATCCTCACAACGGCAAATTTGAGTTTCCAATGGGGGTCCTGGGTTGGTCCCCTCGAGACCCCACCTTCAACAATACTGCTACTCGACCCTCTTTAAGCCTAATTAAACCATTTACAAATAACGAAACCATTTAATAAGGAGTCTTTTTAGGCATTAACTGTTGGTATCGTCAAACAAAAATTAGGGCTTGGAAGTCTATCCTTTTATGCCATACCAAAACCATTAAACCAAGTTGACTCCCAAGTTTCCAATTAAACCAAAACCATGTCCATTAAGGCCTTTCCAAACCATTTAAAACTAACCAAACCAATTTATGTTCGATTAACTCTTACTTAATGCAAAGATTTCAATAATACTCAAACTATGTGACAAAACCATTCTCATTGGCATTTTAACAAATAGTTTAGGGAACATAAGTTTCAAAATCATAACCAAGAAAATTGGGGGAATCAAAAGTACAATCATATTAAAAGTATGAAAGAGACATCATTAAACTATGAGAAACATTATTCCACCCTGAACATCCAAAACCTCCAAACATTATTTCAACCCATAACAATATCATGAAATTCTTACACTAAAACACATGCTCTTTGTAAAATAACAATGAGGGAGGAGTAACATGCCTTAGATAATAAGGAAAACAAAAAGAAACCACTCTTGAAAGCCTTAATTGATTATCATGAAGAAGCCCTAGCCTTTTGCTTGAGAGAGAGTTCAAGAGAGATTTCAAGCATGTTTGATTGAGAATAATAGGTTAATGAAGCATCTAAAAAATTTTTGTCATGGTATCAAAGGGAGTTACAAAGGGGAAATGCCAAGAATTCCCCCAACTTAAAATTGTGGAAAACTCGCAGGTAGGTACGAGTTGACCCTCCAACTCATCACCATATAATTCGACTAGTATCATTAAGTTGTCACCAGAACAAAAAGTTGGACACCACATTCTATCCAAAATATGATTCTCTTGCCTAACTCGTCTCTAGACTATATGACTAGTACCATCAAGTTATTTCCAAGATAGAACATCTGGGGCTAGACACTAGACAACATACAATTGGACCCTAAACCTCTCATCACAATAGTATACGAGTCGTATGGAGTCTCTCATAACTAGGATAGAACATGGCTAACAACACCCTGACCAATATATGAATAGGCACTCTAGACATATACCCACACCATACGCCTCTTATGGTGGGTCCTTAAAAGGACAGTAGTTCAAAACTCAGGAAATTTCCAAGGCCAAAACTCAGGGTGTTTCAGGTTCTTTTGTCCTGCTATTTCCCAATGGGTACTCAGACTTCCCCCATAAATTTAATATCCCATTCAAACTTAAATTCATCCCTTCATCAAGGTTGGTTCCAATCTATTCTTCTTTTAAATTTTCTTAATATATTTATGTCAATATTTTAACCCTAGCATAAATAGGAATGGAATCCAAAGAACTATGCATTTAGAGTTAAACATGAATTTTTAATGTTCAACATTAGATTTAAGCACTTACTTTGAAGTGGAAAAAGACATTCTTGGATTCCTAGGATTTTTTTAACCTTGTTCTTGAGAATACAACATATGGAGAGATTACACCTTGATCTTATGGTTGGTGGGGTGATTAAGGATGTATTTAGGGTATTTTTAGAGAGATTATATGAATTTAAGGAGTTATGCAAGTTTAAATATGAAAGAGGAATCAATTAGGAGTTTAAATCCTTTTTTCCCATGACTCAGGTCGGGTCATCTCGTTAGGTCTGCAATGTCGGGCCTGACGACAACTCCTGACAATGATTCATATCAATAGGATATGAGTTGTAGACTCCCTCAGTTGAGAGTTATAGATTTACCTGGATCTCCAATCGTAATGACTCTAGGTGACGAATCATTGCCAGTGACAATGACTTGTTCTAAGAGTCGTAATAACTCTAGAGACCTCTTACCTAAGATTTTGCACTTGGACTCCTCCTGACGGGTCTGGAGATGAGTTGTAGGGTGTCACTCGCAGGGACCTGGGCATTGGAAAAATTTTGTACTTTTCCTACACTTTTCATCCCTACACATTGAACACAGAAGTTACCCTATAATGTAATAAGTACAAAACATGGATTGCCTCCCACAAGAGCTTAATTTAACGTCACGGCACGACATGGCTATGTTGGATACTTAGACTTCACCAACAAGCCCATAGGTTGCCTGTTATGTAGTGCATGATCTAATGTCATGGTACGAATCAGTTTCCTTGGATACTCAGGCTTTGCCAAGGCTTACATCAATACATACTTTCATTTCCTCAATGTTTCCCATATAGCTCTTCACCTCTTTCCCATTTACCTTGAATAATGATTCTTCATCATGGTTTTACTTAACTGAACTAAGTGAGAAAACTCTAACCATAATGAATGTTCGATAACACCTAGACTTTAACTTACCAGGAAACAAGCAAAGTCCTAAATTATATAATAGGACCATATCACCAGGCTCGAACACCCCTTTATCAATCTTCTTGTCATGATACGACTTCATCTTTTTCTTGTACAAAGATGAACTCTCATAATCTCGAAGTCATAATTCAACCAACTCATTTACCATACTTATCATCAAATTTGTTGCATCACTCCACTAAAAATTTAGCTTTTTCAATGCCAATAGTGTCGTGTCTTCAAGTTCAACTAGAAAGTAGCATGCCTTGTCGTACACAAACTGATATGGAGAGGAACCTATGGAGGTTTTAAAAGCTTTATGGTAGGTCCAAAGTGCATTTTCTAATTTTCTTGACCAATCAGTCCATTTGGCATTCACAATCATTGCCAATATGGACTTGATCTCACGATTGGAGATTTTAACCTGCCCATATGTCAGCGGATGGTAAGTGTTGCACCTTATGTTTCACATTATATTTTCTTAGTAGAGCCTTAAATAGACGATTATAGAAGTGGGACCTAACATAACTAATATTAGCATATAGAGTGCCAAATCGAGAAAAGATGTTCTTGAAAAATATGGCAACACTTCGACCTTCATTATTAGGAGGTGCAACCGTATCCAACCATTTATTAACATAGTCAAATGCCACCAGTATATACTTCATCACATACGAACTCACAAATGGAATCATGAGATAAAATCCCTACACATCAAATAGCTCTAACTCCAAAATAAGTGTCATGGGGAGGTCATGTTTCAGCAAAATATTTCCTTGTTGCTAACACTTATCATAGGCCCGATCATAATCATGCACCTCTTTGTAGATCATCAGCCAATAGTATCTACACTGAAAAATTTTATGGGTTATACGGGTACCACCATGATGACCCCCAACTGGTAAGGAATGACAAGCCTCAAGAATGCTCATCATCTCCACCTCAGGAATACACCTTTGAATAACTCTATTCGTACACATCCAAAATAGATAAGGCTCATCCTAGAATTTTTTTTTTTACATTATGCATGAATCATTACACTGCTGAGATGACAAGTTTTCCAAGACAAGGTCACTTACCAAATAGTTGGCAAAATCAGCAAACTAAGGGATTAAGTCTTGAGATGCTGCCAAGACCCACTCATCTAAAAAGTCTCATCAATTTTATGCTCATCCCTTAATTTTAGAATTGCCTCCTCTTCGAGGGGGGATAGGTTGTCTGAAACCTTGTTTTTAGTGCCTTTTCGGTCTTTCACCTTAAAGTCAAATTCCTGCAGCAGTAATACCCAATGAATTAACCTTGGCTTAGCATCTATCTTTGATATTAGATACCTCAAAGATTCATGATCTATACGAACAATGACTTTGGTCCCTATCAAATAGGATCGGAATTTCTCAAAATCAAAAACCACCGAGAGTAACTCCTACTCAGTATCTGTATAATTTTTTCTATGCAGGGTTTAATGCTTTATTGGCATGGTAGATGGGGTGAATGATCTTCTTACGCCATTGGCCTAGGACAGATCCTAAAGCCACACCACTAGCATCGCATAACACTTCAAAAGGTCAGGACTAATCTTGAGACACAATAATAAGAGTCGAGATCAACCGCTCCTTAAGGAACTCAAAGGCCTTGAGATAAGCATCATCAAACATGAACTTTACCTCTTTATATAAAAGCCTGTACAATAAATTAGCAATTTTAGAGAAGTCCTTGATGAACCTCGTATATAACCCATTATGACCGGAGAAAATTCTAATACCTTTAACTAAAACGGTGGAGGTAATTTTTCAATTACCTCTATCTTCACCCTTTCAACCTCAATACCACTCTTTGAAATCTGGTGCCCGAGAATAATCCCTTTTTTCACCAAAAAATGGCACTTTAGCTAATTCAAAACTAGGTTTCACTCCTCACAACTCTAAAATGCATTGGCCAAATAGGCCAGATAGTCATCAAATGAGTCTTTAACTATCGAAAAGTCATACATGAAGACCTCTATAGTGTTCTCTACCATATAAAAATATATCAACATCTTACAATGGTGAAAAGAGGCAGGAGCATTGCAAAGTCTGAACGACATCCTTTTGAAAGAAAAAGTACGATATGGGCATGTAAAAGTAGTTTTCTCATAGTCGTCGGGGGCAATATAAATCTGATTATACCTCAAAAACCATAAAGAAAATATTACCAACCTTTTCCTGCAATTCTGTCTAGTATCTAATCCATAAACGACATGGGAAAATAGTCTTTTTGTGTTCAAGTGTTAAACTTTTAGAAATCTTGCACATTCTGTATCTAGTAACTGATCTTATAGGTACTAACTAATTCTTCTCATGCGGGACCATAATGATCCCACTTTTCTAAGGTATGCATTGAAGGATTATTATCCATTTACTGTCCGCAGTAGGATAAACCACGCTTGTATCTAACAATTTTATAATCTCTTTCTTCACTACCTCTTTCATAGGTAGGTTCAAATGATGTTGCACACACAATTCAATTCAAGATAAATTTTATGAGTATAAATCCCAGGTGGAATCCACACAATATATATAATAGTCTATCTGATGGCCCTTAAAAATCTTTATAATACTGAAATCAATGCCTCAACCTATGTATCAACCAAATCATCCATAACAATAACCAGAAAGGTATTGTCGTCCCTAGAAATGCATATCGCAAGTGATAAGGGAGGGCCATCAATCCCAAGACTGGTGGTTCCTCAATAGATGGTTGAGTTGGTTTTCCCATTCTTCAAGTCAAGATCTAACTTTGCAGTGCATAAGAATAAGACATTCTACCATAGAGTGCGCTCACCATCTTATCATATTCATCAATGTCTTCACTGCCAAAGTTCATGATTACTACCGCTATTGCCTCAACACCAAGTCTCTTCTCAATGTGAACAATTACTGCATCATCCTCAACAGTGTCTATCATAGACACCGCTTTTATATCTTTCATTTGTCGTATTGGCTAGCCCACATTGAAAGTAACCTATTCATCACTAAGCCTAAATTTCATATGTCTCAGTTTCATGTCAAATAATGCCTTACTCGTGGCTAGAAAGGTCCTTAAAACATAATTGAAACATTAAAATCCACCTCAAAGTCAAGGATCACAAAATCAGTTAGAAAGATAAAGAAAGCTACCTTCACCAAAACATCACAAAATATACCAATCAATTTCCTTACAGTACGATCAGCCATCAATAATCTCATTGGCGTCGGCTTAGGTGTCCCCAACCCTAACTACTTACACCACTAGCGATATCAAATTTATGCTAGCTCCCAGGTTATACAATGCACAGGAAAAATTCCAAGACACAACAGTGCAAAGTATAATGAAAGCTCTGGGGTCCTCTTTCTTCTCAACCAAAGATCAGGAAGTAATAGCACTACAACAATACATATTATCAGCAGGCTCAAAACATACAGTCCATTTCATAGTAACCAGATCTTTCATAAACTTTGCATAGCCAGGAATCTGCTCTAATACTTTCTCAAGAGGAATATTAACAGACAATTTCTTCAACATTAAAATAAAATCTTGATACTTTTTATCCTCTTTCTTCTCTTTAAATCTCTAAGGAAAAGGTGGGAGAGATCGTGGAATAAGCTTCACTATAGGCTTTACTTTATTCCCCTTATCCTTATCCTTCTCAACTTGCTTATCCATACCTAACAATTTTTATGATAACTCACCACTAGTCACTAACTTTTCAGATTCTACTTTGTGTGCATCATCAACATCCACAACATCCAAAACTTTATCAACTACAAGCATAGGGGGATCAATAGTTGCCTTTCTACTCTGAGTGGTGATGGATAAATAGTGATTGTCGTTCTTTAAATTCTGCATAGTATTGCTTGGAAGAGTGCATGATTGATGCTGATGCAAAATAGGCGAGATTTGACCAAATTGTTGCTCAAACTGCTTAATTGTGGTAGCATGATTCTATTTTCTTGCTCAGTCCCAAAATATCTGCCTTAATCTCCTTAAGGTAACTCTCTTGATTATCTGAACCCTTAACCAACTTGGTCAATAACACTTCCATCCTTGAATTAGTATCACAGTTCCCTGGTGGAACATATGCACTACCTTTCTCCTTAAAGTCATCTTTTTGTCTCCAGTCACCAGCTCTCTCTCTACTCTAATCCCTATATATGTCCTCATAAAAGTTCCAACGTTAATTCCCATGCCTTGAGTTCCAAGAGTCCTAATAGGACCCTTGGCCCTTGGCTCAAAAACCCACTATTTCTTTATCCAGGTACTTTACATTCTCTTCTATATTAGAATTATACAACCAAGGGGATTTACTTTGTGCGCTCATAACATTTACCTTTTCCAAATTCATAGTTTACAAATTGCTTTATCAGTAACACAATCTTCATCCTCAGTTGTGCAACCACTTATGCTACCGTGTCATCTACAATTCTCTACTTACATAAAGAACCAATAGTATAGGTAGCGACTTATCTTCTACATTCCAAGTATTCCATCCTCTACTGATATTAGCGATTCGATCAAAGATTTCCATACCTAACTCCCAATGACGGCTCATGAAAGTCCCACTAGTGATAGTATCAACAAAAGGTTTAGTGTTGTCATTTAGGGCTCTATAGAATATCTCAAGAAAATTCCTTCCTGAAATTCTGTGATTGGGCACCAACATCAAATTTTTCTTGAACATCAACCATGGCTCGTACAATGGTTCGGAATACAACTACTGGAAATTATAAATCTCATTCTTCAACTGCAGCATTCTTGAAGGCAGGAAGAATTTGTCCAAGAATTATTTCTCCAACTCATTGTAATTAGCTATGAAGACATGAGGTAGTTCCCCTAACCATAATATTGTTTTGCCTATGAGAGAGAATGGGAACAACCTAATTCTCAAAGCTTCCTGACTCACCTAAGGTAAATTATATGAAGTACAAATCCAAATAAAATTCATAATGTGCATTTTGGCATCATCAACTGGAAGACCAGCGAACACATCCTTCATATTCAGCAACTAGACCATAGTACTCGTAATATCAAAATTCACCCCTTGATGAAGCTCAAGGGGAATGATAGCTCCTTTCTCAATAGGCTCAATGTACCTAATATTTTCCTCCAAATCATGATATGCTGGCAAAAATAGAAAAGTTGAGGGTACTTGAGCTCCTTCTCTTCTAGCTCTATTAAGTTCTCCTCAACGTTATTCTTCAAGTCTTACTCTTTTCTCTTGAGATGCACAACGGTCAGCAGCATCCCTTCTTGTATTCTCTGTGGCCAGCATCTGCGTGGTGGTTTGTGCGACTGTTTCTTGAACACTCTATTGAGATGGATGAATCTATTAGGGTCATCATAACCTCCGTTCTTGACATGACACAATTTATAAGTCATGATGGAACCTACTCTAACCCGCCAGTAGGTAAGCCAAATCGTAACCCAGAGCTAAACACAATGCGTACTATGTGGAAAATGCTCAATCATAGGCAAAAATGAACAACATACTTAAAAATAAGCAACGTATTCTAGATAGATAAAAATAGTCAATACAAGATACCATTCCATGACTAGGGAGAGATAGTAAAAGAGCATTTAGTAATAATACAACTCAAAGACTTAGAATAGTCAACAATATCTATCTCGAGAACTAAAGACTAAAAATCAAAAGATGGAAGGAAATAGGTGACTCCGACTCTAAGAGATCACTTTATCTTAAAGAAATCAATACATCATGATCAATGATGATAGCTAGTATTGAATCTGCACCAAAAAGGTCATAAGTTAATATGAGTACCAAAATAATGGTTACTTAATAGGCATCATCGACCTACTGAGCTACATCATGATATAAGAATGATGAAATGTAAGATTACAAAATTAAGTCAAGGTATAGACAAACCTGGAGTAGCTCCAACATCGTTGTCCATAGATAAATAAATAAATTGGAATAATAACATTACATAAAACATCAGCACATATCGTTATAACTATAAAATTACCTCCCATACGCCAATTGGCTCAGAAAATAAATAACTTTTCACAGACTCTATTATTCCTGGAAAGTTCACCCAAAGATAGAATAAAGCAACCATTCACTGCTTGCAAAAAACCAACTCGTTATTTAGTCATCATTCCACAATTTACCAGCATATAGAAACCTTATCATCATTTACACACTAGTTTGTTAATCAACTATCCATCTCTTATCACTAATTCAATTATCAGTTAATCATCTTTTATCCACTAGTCATCATTTATCAGCTAACCATCATTTGTCAACTAGTCATTTTACTACTAGAGTCAATTTATGTCATGCCATATTATAAGCTTTTCCTTATTTTCCAACTTGCTACTTTCAATCTCATACCCCGATATCGTTAATCATAAAAAGTATATCATCATAGAATAATATGAATATCCAGACTCTAACTGATAAATATAATTAATAGCCGAACGTGAATTGGTAAATAATCAATAGTGTCATAATCAACTTCCAGACTTTAACTGGGTAAATATAATCAATAGCCGAACTTGAATTGATAAATAATCAATAGTCGTACTTGAAATGATAAATATACTCAATAGTCGTAATCAAATCGATAACGAATCAATGGTGTCATAATCATCCTCAAAACTTTAATCAGGTATATATGATCAGTAGCAAGACTCGAATCAATAAATGATTAATAGAAGGATTCAAATCGGTAAGTATAATAAATAGCCTAATCATCTTTTAGACTCAAACCTGATATATATATATATATATAGAGAGAGAGAGATCAACATCATCAATAGCATAAATAATAGTAAAATCAATAGGTGTCAACCCTAACATTAAAAAACATAACCATCAAGTATCAAGTTTCTCCATATTGCCTCTAAAGGGCATTCTTTAGGTATTCAACAAGAGTATAAGGATTTCAATAGAACTAATATCGATCCTAGATAAAGGTGGGTCAAAGAGCCCACTTACAAATCCTCAAAATACATTCTAAGTCAAGTTCTACCTCGGACTAGGCTAAGGTACTAAATCCACTCCTACATATTAAGCAAGCCATAAGTAGTCCTAATATAGAGATTTTTCTCAAGAACTTTAACTAAGTCAAATGGAACTAAGACAATCTTCATTAGTTTAAGCAAATAAGGTCAACTTACCCTAACAATAAGTAACTAATGAATTTTTACTTAATCCTGAGTAATCTATGGCATTCTCAAGCAAAACATGAGAAATGAAGTCCTATTCACCTAAAGCATAAGGAAATGAGCTAAGTGTTCAATTCTACGGTTTTAAAATGGCCTAATGGTCCAACTAACACAAGTCTTGAATTTCATCAATACAACACCTAAAACCCATCCCAAATCTAAAACAATATCATAAGAATAAAAAGAAATATCGCAATCTAACAAGGGCTAAACCTATACTACCCCGACGCGGAAGAAAGCTCAATAAACCGCTAAACTAATGCTTTCCCTTTTGAGAAGCCTCCTCAAGATGCAAAAATATCAAAAACACATTTTATTGATTAATACGAGAATAAAAATACCCATATTGCACCATTCTGCTTTGGTCCAAAAATATCATCAAAACCCCATATGTGTCCTCATTATAGAAACCGAATTTCCGAAACCAACCAAACATTCTTAAACGCTCAATGAATCATTACCCTAAAAAATGGGTGAAATCCAAGCTAAATTAGGGCTAAAATAAAGGCCTAAAGGTTTTGGTATTTTGAGCAAGAAATCACTAAAATACACCAAGAAAAATGTGAATTCTTAACTCAAAATCGGAAGATAATCACGAAAATAAATGTTAATCTAGCTCCCAATCACCAATAAGCTTTTATTTTAAGTTTCACACTATTTAGGATATTTAGCTCTCAAGTAAATGATGAAAAATGGCCGAAACCATGGAAATGGGGTCCATTTATACCCAGTACAGGTACTCGAGATTCGCTATCGCGACACCAAGGCTTGCGATCGCGGCATCTCCCTTATGCAATGCAGGTTGCTATCACAGTCATCAGTGCACGATCGCAGCATCTAGGCCTACAAGAAATATTAAGTTGAGGACAACATTATCATTATCACAGTGCACCAGAAACCTTGTGCACCAGATTTTTTCAAGTTCAAAATGGGCTCGACTGGGTGCTCAAGATTCGTTCGAGATTCAAAATATACAAATGAACTATGCAACCATACCAAATTCGATGTTCCAAATGCAATGGCACACTTGGAATTTCCATCCGAGGTCATTTCAACCAAATATGGATCCCACACGTATATTTCATTTTCTTAACATTCTAACCAATAGGTTGAAATGAGCTCGGGTATCTCGAAACTTGAACTAAAGGTCCGTATAGCCTAAAGTTGATATTTTAGAGTTGCTAGCATAGTCAAAATTTGCATTCGAGGTTTTTTTACAAAATTTTTTGCCCATGGCCATTTCGAACTAGTGAAGACATCAAAACCAAAAAAAATGGGTCTAAAAACTGAATAAACTGCTCGGTAACCAAACTGTCAGTTCCAGCAAGTCATGAATGACTTGGGATAGCTATAGTGATAATTTTAATAGTAAAAAGGGTAAAAATATGGAAAATGACCTAAAGGTTCATTACAATGTCCACTACTAATGGAAATTTCATCCGCGAAAGTTAAGGATTTAGATATACCTGAAGTCTTGAACAGTTGAGGATACTGAGCCCTTACCTCATTCTCGATCTCCCAAGTAGCCTCCTTTACTGGGCAGTGCATCCACTGAACCTTTACTATGAGAATCTCTCTAGTGCGCAATCACCTGACATCATTTGCCAAATTGAGCAGTGGCTCCTCTATAAAGGTCAAACACCATCAAACTGGACTGAGTCTCATCTAAGCATATACGATAGGTTAGGAATATGTCATCACAATGTAGAGACATAGAAAATTGAGTGGACAATGGAAAAATCTGAAGGAAGAGGTAACTCCTAAGACACCTCCCCAACTGTGTGAAGAATCTCAAAAGGTCCAATATATCTAGGACTAAGCTTGACCTTCCTCCCAAACATCATCATACCCTTTATGGGCGATATATGGAAGAATACACGAAAACTAATTCCAAATCTCAAGGCACAAAGCTTATAGTCTGCATAGTCCTTCTACTTACTATGAGCCTCTATCAACCTACCCTGAATCTCCCTAACTCTATACAACGACTCTTGAAGCATATCATACCAAGGGGCCTAATCGTCTACTGTAAAAATCTTGAAAAGGCTCCATCTCAATACTTGAATGATAGTTATTATTATATGTGAACTCTGCAAAGTCTAAGTTTTGTGCATACCATCCTCTAAAATACATAACATTAACTTGGAGCATATCCTCAAGGACCTGAATAATCTGCTCTGACTGACTATTTGTCTGTAGGTAAAAGGTCATACTAAGTTCCAATGGAGTACCCAACTCCTCCTGAAGAGCTCTCCAAAATATCAAAGTGAACACAGAACCACGGTTTAAAAGGATAAAAATGGGTACACCATGAAACCAGACTATCTTGGGCTAACCTCTCAGCGCTGAAGGATATATGAATAGGAATAAAATATGTTAACTTGGTCAAACGATCTACAACGACCTTAATACTATTGGAACCATGGGAAGTGTGAAGCAAACCACTAACAAAATCCATGGTAATCCTCTCCCATTTCCACTCAAAAATGGGAAACCTCTAAGTCAAACTACCTGGTCGCTGATAATTAGCCCTTACTTGTTGACAGCATAGGCAACGAGCTATAAAGTCTGCCATATCTCTATTCATACACTCTACCAATAATATTGTCTCAAATCTCTATACATCTTGGTTGTGCCAAGATGAATGAAATTTCTAGAGTTGTGATCCTAATGCAAAATCAAATGAATTAAGTCAACATTCTTCCAAACACAAATGCGGCAATCAAATCCCATAACACCCTCAGAATCTATGGTGTTTCTCTCAGACTCACCACTCAGCAACTGGTCATGAAGAAAGCAAGGATTATTATTATCAAACTAACAATCTCGAATCTTCTCAAATAGTGAACACCTCACCTCAACACTAGAAAGAATCCTCCTATGTCTGAAATATCAAAGTGAACCATCAAGCTATCTAAGGACTGAATGTCCCATGCCAACGACCTCTGAGAAACTGAAATACAAGCCAAGCTACCTATACTGACTACCTTACAGCTCAAGGCATCCACTACCACATTTTCTTTGCTCGGATGAAACTAGATCGAAATATCATAATTTTTAAGCAACTCCATCTATCTATGTTGTCAAGAATTAAGCTATCTCAGGGTCATAAAATGCTAAAGATGGTGATGATCGGTGAAAATCTCACAATCCAAACCACAAGGATAATGCCTCCAAATCTTAAGTGCAAAAACTACCGCCGCCAACTCTAAATCACGAGTGGGTAGTTGCGCTCATGCACCTTAAGTTGTCTAGAAGCATAAGTAATAACACGACTCTGTTGCATTAACACACAATTGAAACTGACACCGAAGCATCACAAAACATAGTGAGTCCCTCACCCTCAACAGAAAGAGCTAAAACAGGAGCTGAAGTGAGGAAATCCTTGAGCCTCCTAAAGCTCGACTCACTCTTCTTTGACCATCAAAAAGGAACCTGTCTAGTAATAGGAGATAACATACTAGAAAAACCCTCGACAAAGTGCCTATAATATTCAGCCAAACTAATAAAGCTATAAACCTCAGTCAGAGATGTAAGTTTAGCCCAATCACAAATCACCTCAATTTTAGCTGGGTCTACCATAATACCATTCTTAGATACCATATATCCGAGGAATGTCACTGACTCAAGCCAATACTTGCACATGTAGAATTTGTAAAAAAACACATGATCTCTCAAAGTTTGGAGCACAATCCTCAAATGTTCTACTTGCTCATCTCTACTTGTCGAATACAAAAGGATGTCGTTGATGAAGACAATCACAAAAGATTCCAAATAAAGCCCAAATACTCAGTTCATCAAATCCATGAACGCGTCTAGGGCATTACTGAACCCTAATAACATCACTAAAAACTCATAATGACCATATTGGGTCCTAAAACTTGTCTTTGGGATATCCTTAACCAGAATCTTAACCTAATGGTAACAAAATCTCAAATCAATCTTAGAAAAAACTGTTCCACCCTAAAGCTAATCATACAAATCATCAATACGAGGCATAGGATAACAGTTCTTCATTATCACCTTATTAAGCTGCCTAATTATTACACATACCTATGGAGACATTTTTTTCTTCATAAACATTACGGGAGCTCCATAAAAAAACATACTTGATCTAATAAAACCCTAACCAAGAAGCTCCTGAAGTTGAGAATTCAGCTTCTTAAGCTCGACAGTATCCATCTGGTAAGGTTTCATAGAAATAGGTCGGGTGCCAGGCTAGAGATCAATAGCAAACTCAATCTTATGGATAAGGGGAATACAGGAAGGTCGGTAGTGAACACATCAAGAAACTCACAAACAATAGAAATAAATTAGAGCAACAGAATCTCCATGCTAGTATCCATAATATTAGCGGGGTAGGACTCGTAACCCCTCAAAATAAGCCTCGTAGTACAATGATATGAAATAATCCCCATCAGCATGCGACTAACTGCTCCTTGCCACATAATTAGGGTTACATCGAGCATGGATAATGTAATGGTCTTGGTAAAATAGTCCATGACCGTATGATAGTAGGATAACCAGTCTATGCTAGAATCATATCAAAATCTACCATATCAAGAATGATAAGATCACCATAAGTATCAACATCTTTAACTTTCACAACACATGATCTGAAAACCCGATCCACTACTAAAGAATTACCCACAAGAGTAGATACGCGTAATGGCACAGATAATAAGTCATAAGACAACTCCAACCATGGGAGATAATATGCAAAAATATAAGAATACGTGGATCCCAGATCAAATAAAGAAAGGGCCGACTAGCGGCACACCAAAATCATGCTTGTAACAATAACATTTGAAGTCTCAGCCTCAAGTCTAGCAAGTACTATATACACCATGCTCACTACCTGGATGGACACCTAATCGATCTTCTGTCTACCTTCCTAAGAACCTCCTCCAGTACCCTGGGAACCATTCTTTTGACCATGAGAACCACCTCTAGTTGAGGGATAAACCTCTCTAATACGGGAAGCACCCTGAGCAGAAACAACAATCCCCCTAGACTAGGCACTTGCGAGAATAATGACCAAGAGATCCACAATGATAACGGGATCCTAAGCTAAACAAGAATAAATATATTTGGTTGAATTAGAATAACCATCACGACTTGAATGCCCAGAAGATAAACCCCTTAAAGACTAATCACCACCTTAACCAAGGTGGTCTCTAAAACTAGACTAACCTTCATTAGAAATCTAAAGAATTGACAACTAGGCTGACCCTAAGTCTTATAAGATAGACACAGAGAATACCCACCAAGAGAAATACTACCTTAAAATTGTGAACTACTACAGCTCCCTCTAAAACTGGCCTGATATTAAGGACTCTTATCATTGCCTCCTTAGGCCTCATAATGCATTTTCTCCATCGCCTTAGCACAATCTACAACCTCATAAAAAGACCTACCCACAACAACCAAACTCTGAGTAGACATGTGAATAAGAAGCCTCAATCCTATGATAAAGCAACAAATTCTCACATACTCAGTATCCAGAATAGAAATTGCAAGTCTAACTAACTTATTAAAATGAGCCTTATAGTTTGCAACTATCTTGGAGCCTTAATCCAATCTAGAAAACCGATCCCTTAAATGATTTCTAAGCTTGCAACGCACGTACTTCTCTAAGAACATCTCAGAAAATTGAATCCAACTATTCAAGAATCCATACAACCTCCTAACCATTATTGAGCAGCCAAGTCCAACTAAAATATGGTGTAATCCACACCACGAGTCTAAATAAGACCCAAATTACAAAGCCTATCCTCACAAGCAATCAAAAACTCTTGCATCCTCGCTCGAACACTAGAAAACCTAGGTGAAGCCAATCTCAAGAATCTACCCAACATATTCTGCTCCTCAGAAGACATAGCAGACTGAGAAACCACTAGCTAAGTAACTACTAGTTGAGAAACTACCTGCTGAGAAACTGTCGGTGCAGGAGGAACCTCAACTTTGGAAGTCGCAGTTATAGGTTATGCCCCCGCCTCCATACCACTCTAATCTGTAGAATGAACGCCATTAGATAACACACCACAAACTATCCCTAAAAGCTAAACCAACACATCTCTAAGCACTTAAGAAGAAATAAACCCTGGTTGCTTTTGGGTTTGTCTCTAGCCTACCACTGGCTGGGGTAGAAGAATCTTTACTTCAGAAGTGGGAATAGAACCTAGGGAAGGTGGCCTATCCTGGACCAAGATGGGGACACATCACACGGCTGTCAAAGACCTTTAAGTTGTCAATAAACAAGATTAGGATCCTTAGGGTCAATCTCGGGACCCTCATCTCATATAGTGGTAGCACATTTCCTAGCCATCTATGAAAGAGTAAAGTCAAAGGGATACTCTACAAACTAACTCAGACTCATAGCACGAAGTGAGTGAAAGAAGTTATGAACACCTAAGAATGTCTGATAGCCTCCTGAAGATAGAAAATGGACATTATCATTCTGATCTGCAGGACTCTACGAGACACTTGCTCTTGTACCAATAATACCAGTGTAACTTATCTCTAATACAAATTTGTTACAATCCAATTTATGAGTGATGATGGAACCTACTCTAACCCACCAGTAGGAAAGCCAGACTGTAACCCAGAGCTAAACACAATGGGTTAACTTGGTGAAAAATACTCAATCATAGGAGAAAATAAACAACACACTTATAAATAAGTAACGTGTTTTAGATAGCTAAAAATAGTCAATACAAGATACCATCCCACTACCTGGTAGAGCTAGTACAAGAGCATCTAATATTAATACAACTTAAAGACTTAGAATAGTCAACAACATCTATATTAATAACTAAAGACTAAAAATAAAGATATATAAGGAAATAGGTGACTCCAACCCCAAGAGCTCACCCTATCTCTGAAAAATCAACACAGTACAATCAATGATCAATAGCGACAGCTAGTACACAGATCTACAACAAAAAAATAAAGAAATATAGTATGAGTACCGAAACACGAGTACTCAGTAGGCATCATCGGTCGAGATAAACCATGATATAAGTATGATAAAATATAAGATAAAAATACTATGTCAAAGACAAACCTGAAGTAGCTCCAACATCACTGTGCATAGATAAAAAAAATAAACTAGAATAATAAAATAACATAAAGCATCAACACATACAGTCATAACTAGAGAGTACACTCAAAGATAGGATAACTAAATAAATAATTCATCATAGACTCTCATATGCCTAGAGAGTACACTCAAAGATAGGATAAAGAAACCATTCATCGCTTACAAATAACAAACTTATAATTTAAACATAATTCCATAATCTACCAACATATAGAAACCTTATCATCATTTATACACTAGTCCATTAATCAACTATCCATTTTTAATCACTAATTCAATTATCGGCTAGTCATCATATATCCACTAGTCATCATTTATCAACTAACCATCATATGTCAACTAGTCATTTTACTACTAGAGTCCATTTATGTCATGCCACATTATAACATTTTCTTTATTTTCCAATTTAGCCAAATTGTTATTTTCAATGTCACACCCTAATATCGTTAATCATAAGAAGTATAACATCATAACGTAATATGCATATCCAAACTCTAACCGGTAAATATAATCAATAGTCAGAAAATAATAAATAGTTTCATAATTATCCTCCAGACATAAATCTGGAAAATAATCAATAGCCGAATATGAATCGGTAAATAATCAGGAGCCAGAGTTGAACCAAAAAATATAATCAATAGATGGACTAAAATTGGTAAATAATAAATAATGCCATAATCAGCCTCTGGACTCAAAGTGGGTAAATATAATCAATAGCCAGACTTGAATCGGTAAATAATTAATATCCAGACTTGAACTGATAAATATAATTAATAGCCTAATATTCTTCAAGACTCAAACCGGATATATATATATATGATCAACATCATGAATAGCATCATCATAGCATAAATAAGAACCAAATTAATAAACATCAACCCTCACATTAACCAACATAACCATCAAGTATCAAGTTCATCAATATCACCTCAAAAGGGCATTCTCTAAGTATTCAATCAGCATATAAGGATTTCAAGAGAACTAACATCAATCTTGGCTTAAAATAGGTCAAATAGCCCACTTATAAATCCTTAAAATACATTTTAAGTTAAGTTCTACCCCACACTAGGCTAATGTATCTAAATCTACTCTTAGATGTTAAGTAAGCCACAAATAGCACTAAGGTAGAGATTTTTCTCTAGAAATTTAACTAAATCAAATGGAACCAAGGCAACCTTCATTAGCATAAGAAACTAAGGCCAACTTGCCCTAAGCATTAGTAACTAGAGCAGTTTTACTTAATCTTGAGTAATCTACATTCTTATGCAAAACATGAGAAATGAAGTCTAATTCACCTAAACCATAAGGAAACGAGCTATGTCTTCAACTCTAAGGTTTCAAAAAGGCCTAAACAGTCCAACTAACCCAAGTTTTATATTTCAGCGATCCAACACCTAAAATCCATCACAAATCTAATACAATATCATAAGAAATACAATGGAATGGCTCAATATAGCAAGGGAACATAGCCTACCTCAACGTCGAAGAAAGCACAACGAACCGCTAAACAACTACTTTTCCCCTTCAAGAATCCTTCTTAAGATGCCAAATTATTAAAAAACATTTTATTCATCAATACAAGAATAACGATACCCATATTGCACCATTGTGCTTTAGGTCCAAAAATCACATCAAAACCCCATGTGGGTCCCATTTACGAAAATTGCATTTTAGAAACCAACCCATGATTATTACAAGCTCTAGGAATCATTACCCTAAAAATGGGTGAAATCCAAGTTACATTGGGGATAAAATCAGGCCCTAAAGATTTTGGGGTTTTGAGCAAGAAATCATTAAAATCCACTAAGAAAAGGGTGAATACTTACCTCAATTAGAAGATAATCACAAAATTAAATGTTAATCTAACTTCCTAATCGCCAACAAGCTTCAACTTTAAGTTTTCACACTATTTAAGGCTTTTAGATCTCAAGAAAATAATGACAAATTGACAAAATCATGGAAATGGGGTCCTTTTATACCTAGTCCAGGTACTCAGGAGTTGATTTTGAGACCCTAAGGCTTACTATAGCAGCATCTCCCTTCAACTATATGAGTCATGATCATGGACATTAGTGAACGATCATGGAATCTAGTCCTGAATGAATGAGTCACAATCGTGGCAAATATTGCCACTATCACGGTACACCAGAAACCTGGTGCACTAGATTTTTCCAAGTCCAAAATAGGCTCGACTTAATGATTAGGATTATTTTGGGATCCTATATATACAAATGAACTATGTAACCATACCAAATTCAATATTATAGATGTGATGACGTACTCAAAATTTCCATTTGAGGCTATTTCGACCAAATATGGGTCCCACATCCATATTTAATTTTATTAACATTTCGACTAATAGGTTAAAATAAGTTGAAGTGTCTCGAGACCCAAAACAAATGTCCACCTAGATTAAAGTTAACATTTTAAAGTTGTTGGAATAGTCAAAATTTGTATTTGAGGTTATTTAACTAAAGTTTTCACCCAGTGGCCATTTACAACCAAAAAGACTTTAAAATAAGAAAATGGCTCTAAAAAATAAACGAATTGTCTAGTAACCGAATTGTCAGCTCCAGCAAGTCATAAATGACTTAGGGAAGATATAGAGAAGCTCTAACAACAAAAATAACTGGATTTTATAGAATATAACATAAAGGGTCATTATAATCCTCCCGCTCTTCCATCTAAAGATTTTGTCATAAGGTGCACTCAAGCTCAATATCTAGTGGGATCAAGGGATTGCCTTGACTCTGACTACTAGGTATTAATAAAGCCTAAGCTACACCTTCACTCTAAAGATTATGAGGTTGCTGTCAAATACAGTAACCCAACAGATATTGGGTCGAATCCTAAGGGAATATTTAAAATTGTGGCTCTCAGATACTATAATCAAAAAGGAAAAACTGGAAAAGTAAATGTGGGATTTGATTAGCAATATAAAAAAAGTAGATAATATTGACTTTAGTTGTAATCAGTCATAGGTGAACACTAGGATTGTGTTCCCCTTGACTTCTCAACTCTATAGGCTTATTGTGTTTTATAAAACCAACCTGATACCTTGCATGCAGAATTTGATAAGTTATGTACCATCAACAGTTTTTTAGATGAGCTGATGGATTTCACCCTTTACCTTTTGAGTCTCGAGATATTTATTTACTAACCCTCATCTTGATCCCAGTTGACTATTACCTTTTGAGTCTCTAGTTATTAGATGACAGCTAACCATCTTACTTAGATAATACCTAGTAGAGTGGATCGACTGTAAAACTTTAAATTAATATTGTATTTATCTATTCCTAGTCACTACTCATCTTTTGGAGAAAATAACAATAATCTAGGTGGGATCCTAACATTTTCAACCAATAAGATAACTATTAAAGTAAAGTAATACAATACATACATGGGTATTGGTTCAGAATAGCAATAGCACTTCCCCTACTTTGTCAATCCGACAAAGTTTCCACAACCCTAGCTAAGGGTTTTTAGCTTCTAATACTTGTGAAGTAATCAACAATATTCATGATTGAGATCATAAGATGAAATCACAATAATCACAAGTATAAACCCAAAGCTTTAACTAAATTATACAACCGAAATCAACACAAGAGAATTCTAAGATCAAAATTGAATCTCATAAGCAAAATATATTTGTAAGTATCAAGAGTGCGTAACTCTGCTAAAAACCACTTAAGGGGTATATATCGTACATGAGGAAACCCTAAAATCAAAGAATGGAAGAAAAATGACAAAAAAAGGTCTGTGGCCACTTATGTGTGTGCACATATGGCCTAATCTTAGCGCATGTGCCATATGTGGCCAGAGGCTAGGTTTATGTAGACACCTGTATGTGCTAGAAAAAAGTCCTGTAGCTTCTACTCTCAGGATTTTTAACTTCTGGAAGTTAACTTACCCATATGCGGCCCATCTTCCCTACATGTAGTCCACATGTTGGCATAGGTAAGTGCCAAAAGTTGTTTTGAGCTCTTTCACTCTCTTGATATTCAATTCTGGAACTTACCTTAAGCCTATACAGACCACATGTGCTACATGTGGTCTACATGTACACATAGGTAAGTGCCAGGACTTCCAATACTTGCAACCAAGTTTTAAATCTTCAACTTTCATCACATGCTTTGGTCACGTACATCTAAAATATGTTAAGAATACCAAAAATTGATCAAGTAAGTATCTAAAAACTCCATTAATTATCTTTTTCACAAACTTAGCATCCAAAACCTAGTTTTCTACAAAACATACCCAAAATACATCATATCTAACAAAAAAACCTAAGAACTTACATATTTTCATAGTTTTAAGCATCGAAAATGCTACATTTCTATAGAACATCAACACCCTTAACTTAGAATGTTTGCGTGTCCTCAGGAAACAAAACACAATAAAATAAAATAAAATGAGGCACGATGCTTAACTCAGAGAATCTAAGTTATTCAAGGCAGTCAATCAACACTTTAAGCTTAAACCATAATACCCCATCCTATCTCAACTTTTCAAAACCAACTAAGTATAAACATGAAGCAAAACAATGTAACACAATAGGATTAAGGTATGACATTACATTAGCAATAGACAACCATGCATAAATACTAGTCACACTATCCAAACAGGTAAGCAGCTAGCCATATGACTTATGTGCCCTCACAACAAAGAAGTCCCACTCATATGAAATATTGCATGTCAATGTAGGGATAGTCTAGAGACACTATACTCAAAAGAGAAGTTTCGATCAATAAGCATCAACTACCATAGGCTTGCCTTTATTTTCTTTACCTTAGCTTTCAGACAGTCAAGTTAGGATCACTATAAGAATTTTCTCAGCTTGTAATATAGGCTTAGGGGCTAGTATGGTACATATGGAAAAATCAAGTGACTAAGCCTCCTTGGTGCTACACTAACTTTGGGGTCCACTCATTAAAAATTTTTCCTTGTATTCCACCTTTATTTCTCCCTTTTATTAGTTATTGCACATTTAGGTTAGGTGTGATCTTTTATCCTTTCTTTTTCACTTTTTCATAATCTTTTTTCTTTTTCTATTTTTTTTCTTTTTCATTTTCTACCACACCCAACCCTACTAATTTTTATCTCTTATTTAACCCTTCTACATACCCACTTTATATCTCACACCTCAATGATAGCTACCCTTAACTTAGGCAATTTGCCTGAATTAAGGTGCACAATGTACAAAGAGTAACGGGGCAAAATAGGTTATTACTAGACAAGTGGAAAGGTGAAAAGTTAAACAAGAAAACTAGGCTATACGACTCAAACAAGGATCAATAGATACTATTTCATATTTGAAAGGTCATTTAGGCTTAAGTAGACTAAAATTAAAAAACGGCCTATGATTCTTTCCTAACCGACTATCCTACAACCTAGGCAAGACTAACCTGACAAGTTCTGAATTCAACACACAAAGGGAATTAAGTAGCATCTCACTCACACATGGCACAGAGTCACTATTACAAGCTACTACTTATTTGGTTCATGCAATTTTTAGTAAGTGATTATCATGTGCCAAATCCTAGTGCCATAACAAGATCCATAATGTTCACACATATATACATTCACAAAATTCTAAAACAAAATTTTAGAGGGGTATCATTTTTGTGAAAAATCAATCAAAAACATAACAACTGCCCTAAATACTTAAAAATCTCCTAATTATAAAAAAACTAGCACAATATGAAACAAAACACAATACAATACTAACTTTATCATAGACATATCGATTCTACAACCATATCATGTTTGACAGAAAAAGAAGCACAGGAACAAAACCCCATGATAGCTAAGGTATACCCCACCCAAACTAAAAACTATGCATTATCCCTAATGCACTAAAATAATATAAAACAAAGGGAATGATTACTAACCTGGTATACAATAGGCGTTTATGTCATGAGTATCCCAAGATAGGGGTATATCAGCTAACGAAGATGGTGGCGGTGGTGGTGGTATTACATTACTAAAAGATGCACCCACTACTATCTCGGAATGCCTCTACCTCTCAACAATAATGGACTCCATAGATATATGATTGGCCCTTTTTAGAACATAGTCATATGGAATATCTGGGTCCTACAGGTCTTCCATAGGCCTTATCTTTTTCCCAACTACCAGGACCTCCTCATCTTCCTTGGTAAAGAAATCAAAATATCTAGGTACACGTGGAGGTTATATCTTTGCCACTAGGGGAATGACTGATGGAGTGGCTACCATATGGCTCTCTACGAGAGAGCATACTCTGCTCGTAATATATACATATCCTCTCATATATGGCCTATATCCAGTGTCTGTAATAGTGTAAATCCAGATATAACATACCTCTCAAAAGTATTAAGATGTTTTTGTAAATTAGCACATAGCTCAGATATACGAGCTCTTTATGCGGCTTCCCATCTAGCCTCTGCTAACTTGAATTTAGTCTAGACCCCTAATCGGATATGCCCATATATAGTAGTCATATCGATCTTAATAACCCATAACTGAGCATCAGTGGCTCTCCGAATATCCATTAAGCTCTAGAAGAACTCTTATGATACCATAATCATTCCTATAGTAGAAGTTGTAATGGATAGGTGAGTGGGCTCTGAAGATACGCCAACCAGCTCTAAGGTTAAAACCAGGGCTGATAAAGAAATGGTTGGTCTCCCCTCATCCTGAGTACTCAAATTTTGGGCCTCAGTCTACTTCCCTATCTCAAATCAACACTAACTCCCATATAACCTCTATGTATATCACCAGGCTCTAAGAAAACTAATGGACCCTCAACTTAGGCCCAAGGTACTGTGGCAGGCTCACTAGACCTCTGGGAAGGGTCGACCATGTTGAATCCTTTATGCTCTTCATTTGTGTAGTGGCTATCTAAAGTACTCTCTCATTAACTCCCAATATCTCTAGTACACTAGCCTCATCATATAATCTCTGAATTAGGCAGGGGAATGGAAAACTTGTCAACTCCTCAAAAGCTCTATCATGAATCTCATGCCAGAAATGGCTACAAAGTCAATAGCATATCCGACCATTAAACTAGAATTAGGGTGGCTCTCTCCTAAGTCAACATATTATCTGAAGAAGTAAGTAATAGTCTATATGAGATGAGAAACCACCAAAACTTGGCATCAAAAGTTGAAGAACCCTTTTTTATCATACTATATCTCTCTATCATGAGGTCTTATTACCCAAAAATAAAATATAGCTAGTTATCCACATAACCATCTCAACTTTCTTTTGTCTATGCTCAGTCTCCCTTATAATATGTCTATCACATGCGACTCTTAGTCTGTAGTCACATATGTTGTGGATGAGGGATTGATATAGACTGGACCAAAAATAACCCGGTGGGTAGTCTCTACTAGAAGATCAACGATGACCCCTCTTATAAGGGTCAACTCAAGTTATGGATGCTTCATATATTTCATCAAGACTGGGAATCTACGTATTAGAAGAACTATTATGGCATGATATGATGCATAAAACTCTCATACCACAGTTGGGTTGTAAGAATTGAGTGTTCTAGTCATCCAAACTAACTGATAATGATCAAAGGAAGCCCGTAATTATGGTACTCTACTCAGTCTAGATAGATCAATCTTGCGCTCCTTAAAAATAATCTGTTGGGCCTGTCGGTCTCTATGATATGACTTTCTATATTATATATTATCTACATCCCCTCCACACACCACCTCAAATTTTCCTCCTCAAGAGGTACTTCTGAGATATGTATGGGTACGGAACTCTACCCTTATTGTACAGTGCGTCCTCATTTTATGAATGGGAACCTCATAGGAAGCCTCTTCCGTGCTATCCTCAGACTAGGGTACATCTTACTATTGTACATGAACTTATGTACCCTCCTCAGACTGGGGTACCGCTGATTATTTCTCTTTCTCTACAACCTCAAATAAAACCTGCGACCACTTTTTAAATTGGGGTTCCTGATCTAAACCCTATGGAACTGACTCTGAATCTACCTTACTCTCGTCATTATCATTATCTATTTAAGGAGAATGTGAAGGTGATCTCTGTGATGAATTCATCCTCACTTGAGCTATACGTGGATTGCAGCCTAGATAATCTGAATAGCCTTAGTATAAGACTTAAGCTGAATAAAGGGTGGTTTTCTGCCCCACTATGACTGCTCAGGTAGTGATAGTCCCATAGTGCCTAATACAATAGTTTTGGATACCTGGCGTATCTTTTCTCTAGTCACTCTATGTGTCAGACCACCTGCAGCCTCTTTGAGTCATGCAATTAGGTACTCTTCTAGCGAACCACTAGGCTTAGGGGACTCATCCTATCTTCTCGTTGTATCAATTTTCTTCTTCTTGGTATCTTTTGGTGCAATGTGTGCAAGAAAAACTAGTTTATAGTTTTCAATAAGATAAGGATTGCAAAAGTTGAAGAAAAACTCAAAATTTGAAAAGTTTGAATTTTTACTCAATTTTCACACCCATATTACTTATTTGAATTCCCAACAAGTGCAATGTGCACAGATATATTAGGAATCACGATTTTCAATGAAAACTAATGTGCCCAACCTTTGGTATTATACTTGTTCAAGTTCAACTTTTGTTTAGGACTTAACCTTAAAATTTAATTCAAAACAAAGCCCTACATCAACATTATAGGTTACTTCTAGGATCCTACACATAATCATGATAGATTCTATACATTTTGCATGGAAATTCACATAGCGACTTGTTTACTCAATATATAACCATTTGAAGCCGAGAAAGTTACCTCTTTTATGATAAAGTGAAAAATGAAGAAATTGAGAAAAATCCAAATTTGAAGTTTTTTTAGTGTGTTAGGAAAAGTTGGTATCTTAAAAAATTTTCAATTTAGTCTTACTATAAGTGCGTGATTAGTTTATGATTTGAGAGGGAAGTTTAGATTTAAAGAGAAAATTGAGGTTTTGAGGATTTGAATGAGTTAGAAAGAGGCAAAAAGTGTTTAAATAATGAGGGGGCCGAATTAGGTCTTAAATAAGCATTGGTGGTCACCAAATTTTGATTAAAATTTGTCACACATATACCCCACTTGCGGCAACCTCATGTGGCCATCCATGGAGCACATATGCCACATGTGGTCCGCATATGCAGGGTGCATGTGGGCTTAAATTTTTGGCCCGCTTTCCTACATTTTGGACTTGTAATTTGGATGTTTTCCCAACTACTTATGGTTTCGTAACTTGAAATTATGGTTCCAAAAGTATAATTATATGACAAATTCCACAACTTTCCATTCTCATCCTCAAGGTTTTAAATGTTTTTAATTATTGCTCACCTTACTTGGCCCATCTGAGACCTGTGGCCCTGATAAGTTAGTCACATAGTCCCCTTACCTGGAAATTTATACATGTAAGATCCTACTATATTTTAGGTAAGTCCATAAGCTATAAACCTACAAAATAAAAACAAACAAAATGTGAACACTAAAATAGTGGGTTTCCTTTCAATCAACAATTGATTTAATGTCATGGCACGATGTGGATATGTTGGTTACTTACACTTCATCAACAAGCCCATGGGTTGCCTCCCACACAACGCTTGATTTAAATTTGTGAAACGGTGTGGGTACCTTGCATACTCAAAATTCATCAAGATACCCATAAGAGTACCCTCCAGGGTCATGAATACAATCAACGACCAACACTACCCTAGTCAGTTAGTTGCTTTATTGATTTTCGGATGTTGAATATCACCTCCTCATAATTGAATCTGAACTTTAGCTCTCCTTTCTCTATGTCAAACATCACTCTACCTATATCCATAAGTGGTTTTCCTAATATGATGGGTATCTCAATGTTAACCTCACAGTCCATATTGACAAAGTCAGCTAGAAAGGTGAAGTTATCAACTCTCACAATCAAATCAAAAAAAATTCTCGTAAGTTTCTTTACTATGCGATCAGCCATCAATAATCGCATTACAGTCGGTTCAAGCCCAATTACTTGAACACAGCTAGCTGTATCAAATTTATGTTGGCTCCTAAGTCACATAAGGCCTGATTTATATCAAAACACCCAATAGAACATAGGATGTTGACTGCACCTAAGCCCCCCCTTTTTTTACTAATGGTGCAGTAGAAACTATGCTAAAATTTTTCCTCTTATCTTTGGGATCATCTGCTACCCATCTATCACCGTACTCACTATCATAATCATCATTACTATAAGTCAGTTTCTCAAACTCCACTTCAAATGGCTCATCAGCAACAATATTATCCTTCTTCGGCTCATTAGTAGTAGGCACACAATGCTCATCGGGCGGGGCACCATTCTCCGTGTTAATATCCATACAATGAAAAAGTGTTGGAGGATTCTGCATAATGTCATAAGGAAAGTCACCTGGTTGTCTATGAGTCAAAGTGTCAGAGATCTGCCTATACTACTGCTCCAATTACTTGATAGTAGTTACATGTGACTCAACCTTTTAGGTCAATCATGAAATGTCAACCGTAAGTTATTTAAGGCACTTTTCTTGACCTTATTAACCCTTCATCAGTTTAGACAACATTTCTTTTATTCTTGAATCTGCATCTCATCTGCCAAGTGGAATATACCGATCTTCTTTCTCTCTATAGTTATGCTTCTTTCTTCAATCACTATCTTGCTCCCTACTATGGTCTCTGTATCTATCATAATAGTTCTAACCTTGGTTCCCTTTCCCTTAGGATTGGAAACCCGTTATCTAACAATCCAAATAGTTTGCTTTCTCCTATAACTTAACTCATAAGATTTAGAAGCTGACCCCTATGTTTTTACTGTGTTCACTTTCTCAGAACTTATTGCTGCAAACTGCATTGCCAGTAACCCAGATCAATTCTTAGCAGTGCAATATCTTATACAATTGTATCATCAGCTACTTTCTGGTAGCAGGAGGCACCAATAGCATATGTACTAGATCACCTCTCAGCCTCTCGAGTTTTCAACCCTCAGTTAGTGAGCAAGATACAATCTAACATCTCTAAAGTTTTCTCCAAGTATAGTCTTATAAAAGCACCTCCAGAGATGGTGTCTGCCATTTATTTAGAACTAATGGTCAAGGCTCTATAGAATATCGCTAATAGGTTTGTCCCTGAAATTCGATGGTTGGGCACCATGATAAGCTTCTTCTTAAACCTGAACTAAGCCTTGTATATAGATTTTGACTACAGATGCCAAAAATTATAAATATTATCCTTAAGTTGCAACATCTTGGATGGAGGAAAGAATCGATTGAAGAATTGCCTACGCAACTCACTCCATATAGTGATAGATCCTCTTGGCATTTCCCTGAGCCATAAAGATGCTTTTTCAGTAAGTGAGAAGGGGAACATCCTTAGTCTAAGCGCCTCCTAATTTACCCTTAGATTTGTATACAAACTGTAGATCTTGATGAAATTTGTAAGGTGCATATTTGCATCATCTGTAGGCAAACCCGCAAATACACCCTTCAGATTTAGGAGCTGGATCATTGCACTTGTTATGTCAAACTTAATTCCTAGGGGTAAAATAGAAGGGATAATGGCTCTAGTCTCTGCTGGCTCAATGTACCCCATATCCTCTTCATCATATTTGTACGACTATAAATATTGATACACTGGGATCACTTGAGGATGGCCTCATCTAACATTATTCTAATTTCTACCAAATGTTGCTTGGCTGTCTACTTCTTGTCTCTGCTCAGCTAGTTCTACCTCCATAGCTATATGATGTACTTTTTTTATTGCCCTCCTCTCATTAGAATCTTGTGATAAAAGCACTCCTATCTGTTGATCAACAATATCCTGAACTCTTTCAGGAATAGGGGGAGGCATATCATCATGAACCCTTTCAGGAATATCATCTCATTTTGATCCCGTCATCTTGCTAGGTATTTCTAGGAACCTCTCTGGATTAAGATATAGTAGGAGTAAGGAATTGCCTTTACTCTGTGTGCTAGTCATACTCCAGTGTATACCTAACTAAGAACAAAATAAAAAGACCCATAACATACAACAACCTTAATTCATAAGTCAACATCGTATTCCCCAACAATGGTGCCAAAATTTGATAACGCACAACCTACACCTTCACTTTGAAGATTATATGGTCGTTTTCAAAGGTAGTAACCCAAAAAGGGTTAGGGTTGAATCACAAGGGAATATGTGGAATTGTGGCTCTCATATATTATAATCAACGGGCAAACATTGGAAAAGTAAATAGGGGGATTTGAGTAGCAATATCGAACAAGTAGCTAATATTAACTTTGAGTGTAATCAGTCATAGGTGAACAATAGGATTGTGTTCCCCCTGACTTATAACCTTCATAGGCTTATCGTTCTTTTTTTAACCAACCTGATGCCTTGCCTAAAGAATCCGATAAGTTATGTACCATTAATAGTCTTTTGGATGAGTTGATAGATATCACAATTTACCTTTTGAGCCTTAGGTTATTGCCTTACTAACCCTTATCTTGATCCTAGTTAACTATTACCTTTTGTGCCTCTATTTATTAGATGAGAGCTAACCATCTTACTTAGATAATACCTAGTAGCATGGATCGATAGTTAAACTTCAAATTACTAGTGTATTTATCTTTTCCTAGTCACTACTCCTTTTTTGGAGTAAGTAGCAATAATCTAGGCAGGATCCTAACATTTCCAACCACTAACATAACTATTAAAGTAAAGATAATACAAAGCTTGCGTGGGTATCGGTTCAGAATAATAATAGAACTTCCCCTACTTTGCTAGTCCGCAAGGGTTTCCAAAACCCTAGCTAAGGGTTTTTAGTTGCTCATACTTGTGAAGTAATCAACAACATTCATGATTGAGAGCATTAGATGAAATCACAATAATCATAAGTAATAACCCAAAACTTTAACTGAATTATTCAATCAAAATCAATATAAGAGAATTACAAGACCAAAATCAAATATCAGAATCAAGATATATGTGTAAGTAACAAGAGTGTGTAACTTATACTCAAAAACACATAAGGGGTATTTATAGTACATAAGAAAACCCTAAAATCAAAGCGAAGATGAAAACGGACAAAAAAAGGTAGGTGTCCACTTATGTGTGTCCTCATACTGCCCGGCCTTGGGCGCATGTTCCATATCCGTCCTAATGATGAGTGCAAATAGACACCTATATATGCTAGGGAAAAATTCCTGTAGCTTTTTCTCTTGAGATTTTGGACTTCTAGCACTTACCGTTCTCATATATGCTATATAGGGTCCTCATGTTAGCACAGGTAAGTGCCAGAATTTCTTTATCAACTCCTTCACTCTCTGGATCTTTAGTTTCGGTACTTACCTTTGTCTTACATAGACCACATGTGCTACATGGGGTCCACATGTAAACATAGGTAAGTGTCAGGCCTTCCAATACTTGCAACAAGCTTCAAATCTTAAACTTTCATCACAAGCTTTGGCACGTCCATCCGTAAAGTATCATGAATACCCAGAATTGATCAAGTAAGTAGACAAAAAAAAAACTCCATTTTTCATATTTTTTATGAAATAAGCATCCAAAACCTAGTTTTCTGCATAACATACCTAAAATACATCATATCTAACAAAACAACCTATGGAACTTGCATATTTTCATAGTTTTAAGCTTAAAAAGTGTTATATTTCTATAGCACATTAGGTATACATCGGCATACGCCTCAGAAACAAATGAAAAATAAAACCCAAAGACCTCAAAAACTTTAATAAATCATTCAAAAATGCATACCAGCAATGACGCCAAAATTTGAGGTTACCCAAAGTATACCTCCAAGAAATATAACAAGGTCATTGTCAAATATATAACCTATCTAAGGTTGTGGTCGAAACCATAGGGAATAGGAAAAATATCTCTTAAAAGTTTGATGAAGTAGTTGAAAAAATATAAAAAAGTTAATGTGGTATTTTGTGACAACAATATCAATAGCGGCAGATCTTGGTCTCTTTGGTTGAAATCAATATGAGATGAATACTAGGATTGTGTTTCCCCTGACTTCCTAACTTCGTAGACTTATTGTTCTCCACCAAACTATCCCAATACCTTATATGTAGAATAGATAAGATATGAATCACCAACCATATTGTGAATGCATTCAGTGAATTTTACTCTTTACCTTTTGAATCTTTAAATGTCACCTTATTAAACCTTTATCCTGAATCCTATATTAACTATTACCTTTTGAGTATCAAGTTAATTAGATGAACACCGGTTATCTCAATTACTGTTGTGATATTCTTTGCCTAATCTCTACCTCTCTTTTGAAGTAGGTATTGAATACAGATAGGTTCTTAACTTCTGCAATTTTTAAGAAGGTAATCAAACCAAATATTATCACAATGCATGCAAGAATATTGTTCAAGAATGACTTTGCACTTCCTCTACTTTGTTATCCATCAGGGTTCCCATAATCCTAGTTAGGTGGTTTAGCCACTGCTAGTTGCCAGAACATCCATTGAATTTAAGAAAGAAAGTGTATGAATAACCTTACAATAATTAAAGAACAAAACCCAAAATATCAAATTAATAATCAATCGTAAAGCCAAGAACAGAAGATTCCATGATCAAAGTCAAATCTTAGAATGAATATAATGTTGTGAATGTAAAGAGTGCATAAACTAATACAAAAAATGGTAAATGGGTATTTATAGTTTCTCAAAATAACCTAAAATCCTAAAAAAAATAAAATTGGAAAATAAGGTCGGCAGTGGCTACACCTCAGGCTTCAATTTGTCTAGACTGACGATGACTTGTTGTCAACTCTATTTCCTATCTTTTATTCTTAGTGGTAATGACTCGTCACATGTCCCCATGTTTTGTTGGCTGGACTCGTTGTCTCTCTAGTGAAATTACATCTTTCACATCATTTCTCGTAATAATTAGAACAATCAGCAGTACAAGTCATAGCCTAACACTATGATTTGTCACCAATCTCGTCTCTACTAGTCCTTAACTGGTAAACTCTCAAGACTTCCTACCATGTTTGCTCAAACTTATCCTCTAAATGACTCATAGTCAGGTCCTATGATTCGTATTTAACATCTCCTTTATTATTCAACTTATATTCCTCTACTGGTCACACTATGGCTTGAACGATGAGCCATAGCCCACCTAATGACTCGTAGTCCAGGAAGAAACTTCAATTTTAGGATATTTTTCTTCTTGTATTATTCTAATTACTGCTAGCCTTTTTTTACTACAACATAAACACAGACACACGTCATATCTAAAAAATGACTAAAGTACTTGCTTAATTTTGTTGCTTTAAGCATCGAAAATTTCATAAAACCATGGCACATCAGCCTTATGGCCAAAATCTCCAGATTCTACTTTTGAAATTATGATTTAACGAGTTTTAGATGATAAGAATCGAAGAAAAATAATTGAAATAGGGATTTGGAGCTTACCCAAGCTTGAAAGTAGAAGAAATCACCCCAAAACTCTAAAACCTAAAGCTCCAGTATCAAAAATAGTGGGAAAATTAAGAAAAAATCTATTTATACAAGTACTAGTGTTAACCGCTAAAGTGGTCAAATAGCTGCTTTAGTGGTTAAGTATGACTTTAGCAGTATCTGCGTAAGCAGGACAGTCTGGTAAAGCAGATAAGGGTTGCTTTAGCAGCCTCCACGAAAGCGGACAGGGCACTACTATGTGCCTTTGCATAACTGGATTCGTCTACTTAAGTAGCCAAATAGCACTTTAGCGCCTACCGCTAAAGAGGACTAAATTGTAATTTAGCAGTTACATCACCTGGTTGGTGCACAAGCTGAACTTGGAAAAAATTTCAAGTCTTCACGGACCCCTAAGGATTCATCTGAAAACCCATAAATGCAAACGAACTATGATACCCTATCAAACTTGATGTTTCCAACTCAATGGTGATATCAAATTTCTGAAAGAATGTTGTTTTCAAAAAATTGATCCTAGAGACCCAATTTCACAACATTCAAATTCAAGAGTCAAAATAAGATACCAAAGCCGTAAAACTAAACCAACCATGTTACCAATCTAAAAGCGACATTTTGGATATGCTGGAGTGGTCCATTTTATCGTCCAACACATGAAGCAATAAATGATGATTGAAATTCAACTGTAAAAACTTTTAACCTATAAATACCATAAACTCACACAAATCACATCAAAATGCATTGGGAATTAAGCCAATTATCTCCGCATACTAAAAATACTATAAAGCAACCACAAGGTGGGGTAAATTGGTCAAATCAGATAAAAATGAATAATTCACAAAAATCACCAACAAAATTAAGTCATTACATCATCCACCAATAAAATCTAGTTCGACTTCAAACTAAAGTCAAAAAACGATACCTGAATTAGTGAAAAGTTGGGAATAACTACCAAGCATATTGGACTCGACCTCCCATGTATCCTCAGGCACATGTCGATGTCTCCATTGGATCTTAACTACTAGAATATCTCTAGTATACAATCGTCTAACATTCCTGGCTAGAATGGAGATGATCTCCTCAACAAAAGACAACCTATAATCTAACTACACTGAATCCCAACGAATGACATAAGACTCATCCAGTATGTAATGCCAAACCATGGAAACACAAAAAAATTTGATGGAATACTGATAAATCTGGGGGCAATGCTAACTCATAAGCTACATCCCTAATAGTTTGAAGAATCTCAAATGGTCTAATATACCTGGGATATGCTTTCCCCTCCTCCCAAACCTCTTCACACCCTTCATGGGCGATATACAAAGGAAGACTCAATCACCAACACTAAATCTTAAGGCACAAAGTCTGATTTGCATGTCACTCCTACCAACTCTGAGCTACTCAAAGTCTATCCTGAATAAGTTGAACTCTATCTAGGGATTTACAAAGTAAGCTAGTACCACGAGGATTAATCTAAAAAACCTCATACCAACCACTTTGAGAGAGACAACGCCTACCATACAACCCTTGAAGGGAGCTATCTCAATATTGGAATGGTAGCTATTATAATACGCAAACCTTGTCAAATCTAGATATTTCTCCCACTGACCTCCAAAGTCTATAACAAAAGGATGGAGCATATCCTCCAAAACCTAAATATTTCGTTAACTCCCTGAGAGTACACCCTGGACTCAACACGGTGCCTACTATCCCGAAAGACCACAAGCTAAACCATGAGCTGGTACCTAGTATGAGTACTGAATAATAACAACAAAATACATATTCAAAAAATTTGAATACGCCATAAGGTTTTAAATACTAAAATTTTTATGAATCATGAATCTAGAAACATCAATCTGAAAATAACTGTCTTAAACTGATAAAATAATGATAAAACTGACTGTCTGTCTGAAATGTTTGAAACCCTCTAAGACTGACTGAATATGAGTTAATGCGACAGGCCTCAACTAACTCCAACTAACTACTGAACTTAAAACATAAAATTAAGTATAACCTGTCCTCAAAATATTAGGACTCACCACTGCTACGGATGATAATCTAGAAAGTCTAAGCGTGATATGGAAACTAAGCATCTAAACCTATGATACGATACATCATAGCGCAAAAAAAGAGTATGTGATCAGTACTTTGAATGTACTAGTATGCTAAATGAGGTAGGATGATATACATGGTTTATGTGCATGAATAGTAACTAACTGAATAAATAGCAACAAATACTTAATTGAATGCATGAAATTTGTATGTACTGAAGATGCGTGAAATCTGTAAACACTGAGGATGCGTTACTAAGCATAAAATAAGTTCTAAATATAATCTGTAAACTGAGATACTAAAATCTAATAATGAAATTACTTATATCTGTATGCTATGGTCAAGCAACTGAAATTGATTTACTGAGCTGATTACCAGACTGGGATTGTGGGAGCTATCATCTAACTGATATGCTCCAAATAAAAAAGTTGTGGTCCAACCTGTGACCCCAGTTGGAAGGGTGTCAGTACCATGCCATAAGTATTAACACTGCTGCGTCGATCCACTAAAGTGTTGTCCCAAAGGACTAAGGGTTACCGTCAACTAGCAGATACCTGTATGAGATCAACCCTCAACTGGTAGGTTAACATCTCAACCTAAGCTGGCTACATAGTTCTAGAATACAGGGACTGCTACTAAGGTTACAGCCTCAACTGGCAGGAGATATCCCATCCTTGGGTTCGCTCGGTGCTAAATCCTACTCCCAACTAAACTGACTTAGAATACTAAATTATTCAAAAGTTAACTAATTATGATAACTGATTGAACTGATAATGCTCATAGCATATTCTAAAACTATTCTAAAGATACTGATACTAAGTAAACAACTATGTTTTTCAGGTATTCATAACCCCCAGGACTCAATAGCAATCATAGTAATATAGTACTAAAACTTGTGGGACATAATATGAAAGAATCATTCAAAATTCATTCTTGTAGGTATTCCATCAAACACTTGATATTCATAGTTTAAGCTAAGCATGGAAATAGTTTAAAGCTTGTAGAAATAGCATGGTTTTATCATCATGATCAATAACTATGGTTTAAATCAATGAATATCAATATTTAAACACGTTGGGTTTAATAAAAATAATAATTTCATGTAAACATGGTAAAGAATTATAATTCACGAGGATTCATGGTTAAAATCACAATTCAAAATCATAATAACTTGTAAAGATCACAAATTTGAATTAGAACTTGGATACTTGGACTCTATGGGTGAAAGGGACCTATAGACAAACACTTAATATACCTGGGTTGATGAATTCGCAAGAATTGATGGTGAATTATTGAGATTTGATCTTGAATTTTGAAGGATAGGGTTTGTTCTTGAAAGAGGGCTACTTTAATTTGAGTAAATTGTGTAAATAATGAGAAATTAGTGTTCTTTGGGACTTAAATCCTGTGTTCGGACTAAATGGGGTGAGGGAAAAGGACTTAAATTCCCTTGGGAATTAAAATGTAGAACTGAACTCAAAATCCCAATTTTGAAACCTGGCGCGATGCGGTTAAATCATGTCGGGCCACTGGAAAAGGGACCATCCCAAACTGGAACCTTGGCGCGACGCGGCGCCATCGCGGTACCCAACTCAACGCGACTTTGGCCTTTGGCATAATGCAGAGCTATCGCGATAATCCACAGTAAAAGAATGAATGCAAAATAGCACATCAATATGATGTGGTGCTTATCACGATGGCACACTGGAAAATGATAAACGTGAATTTGGCCATCATCGCGATGCGGCTTTATCATGTTATACTACTATTCTACCCTAAAAGTAATATAACTTCTCACCCGAGTATCAGATTTTGGAAAAAATGGTATCTTTGGAAAGATAATTCAATTTCCTACCATTTAGTGGGTCATGATCTGGAAAATTCTGAGTACATCAAAAGATATGCTCATTTGAAGTTGACTAAAGCAATATTCTTATCAAAAATTCAATCGATAAGGAATATTTTTATTCGTCTAATAGCTGGGAGTTATTTGAGACCTTAGTATACATCAAACTAACTTATAAAACTATCAAATAACCATAATTTACTATGAATGAACATTAAACATGGTGCTAACATTCGTTTGGATTTTCGGAGTCTTATAATATCTCCCTAATGGGAACATTCATCCTCGAATGAGACTGGTTAAGCTGAAAACATTGAGGAACTGAGATTACATGCTGAATAAACATGATGAAAATATGATTTCATGGCTGAGTATGAAACATGGCATATGACTAAACTGGTTCAGTTAATGCATGACTGAAATGAGAATGATATACAATTGAAACTGAGCATAGAAATGAGAAATTCTAAGAAGATTGTTACCTTAAGCTGAGTCTGAATTTGCGAGGAAAAGATGAGGGTACTTGGTCCGCATATATGCATTTGCATCCTAAGTGGCTCCCTCAATGGACTTATTTTGCCAAAGAACTTTGACTAGGGGAACTTCTTTGTTCCTTAGTCTACGAATTTGTCGATGAAGGATTTCGACTGGAATTTCTTAATAAGAAAGGCTATTATGAATATCTACACTCTCTACGGGGACTACAACTACTGGGTCACCTATGCACTTCTTCAACAAACAGATATGGAATACTAGGTGCAATGATGCTAACTCTACCGGCAACTCAAGCTCATAAGCCACTTTTCCAAAATGGCTCATAATTCTAAAAGGGCCAACATATCGGGGACTAATTTTCCCCTTCTTACCAAACCTTTTCACTCCATTCATGGGAGAGATTTTTAGATATAAGAAATCACCAATCTCAAACTCAAGATCTTTCCTTCATATATCTGTATAAGATTTCTATCGGCTCTAGGCTGTCTTAAGCCTCTCCCTAATAAACTGTACTTCTCTAAAGGATCAAATACCGAGTCATGCCTTATCAAAATGGTTTTTCATACTTCAAAACAATCAATCTTGATCTACATCTACTTCCATATAGATCCTCAAATGGAGTCATCTGAATATTTGAATGATAGTTGTTATTATACACGAACTCAATCAAAGGCAAATGGTCATCCCAACTGCCCTTAAAGCCAATGACACACACTCTGAACATATCCTCAAGGGTTTGAATAGTTCTCTCTACCTAACTATCTATCTGAGGATGAAAGGCTGTAGTGAGGTAAACTTGGGTACCAAGACCCTTCTGAAAAGATTTCCAAAAATGAGAGGTGAACTGAGTACCCATATCTGAGGCCATAGAAAATGAAACACCGTGCAACCTAACCAACTCTCTAATATAGAGCTTAGCATAGTCCTTGGCTGAATAAGAAGTATGAACTGGAAAGAAATAGGCTAATTTGGTCATCCTGACAATGATGACCCAAATTGAATCATGCTGCTATCGAGTACGAGGTAAACCTGTCACAAAATCCATGTTCACTACCTCCCACTTCCAACTGAGAATACTGAAATCCTGCATAGACCTACTAGGCTTCTGATGCTCAATCTTAACCTGCTAACAAGTGGAGCACTTAGCCACAAACTCGGCAATATCCCTCTTCATCCCTTCCACCAATAGATTTCTCACAGATCGCGGTATATCTTTGTGGCCCCTGGATAAATCGAGTAACGCGCACTATGTATTTCTACCAGAATTCGCTGTCTCAACTCATCAACATATGGCACACATAGTCTACCCTGGAAACACAGTACCCTATCTCTCCCTTAGGAGAAAACCTTTACTTTCTGATCTCTAAATGACTCCTTCAACTTCACCAGACTGGGATCCCTCTACTGATTTTGTTTTTCCTCGGCAACCAAAGAAGATTTCAAACTATTCTGAAACCAAACACTACCCTCAGCTAAATCAACCAAACGAACCCCTAATCTGGTAAGCTGATTAACTTCTTGAACTAACTTATTCTTGTTACCCTCAACATGAGCAACACTACCTATAGAAAATCTACTTAGGGCATTTACCACTACATTGGCCTTGCCCAGATGGTACAAAACACCTATATCAAAATCTGTCAACAATTCTAACCATCTCCTCTAGTGCAGATTCAAATCTTTCTGTGAAAAAACATACTTTTAGCTTTTGTGCTCTGTGAACACATTAACATACACCCTATACAGATAATGCCTCTAAATCTTCAAGGCAAACACAATAGTTGCTAACTCAAGATCATGGATAGGGTAATTCCTTTCATAGGGCTTAAGTTATCTAGAGTCATAAGCTATAACTTTACCCTTCTGCATCAAAACATATCCCAAACCAACTCTTTAAGCATCACAGTATACAATAAACTAATCTGAACCATCTAGCAATGTCAAAACTGGGGCGTTGGTGAGTCGAGTCTTTAACTCTTGAAAACTCTTCTTATAAGAATCTGACTACTGAAACTTAACTTTCTTCTGATTCAATCTGTACATGAGAGAAGAAATAGATGAAAATCCTTCAATAAACCATCGGAAATAGCCAGTCAAACCCGAGAAACTCCTGATATCAGGCGGAGAGATAGGTCTAGGTCAATTTCTCAGCACCTCGATCTTTTGAAGATCAACTTTAATGCCATCACCAAAAGTAATATAGCCAAGGAAAGCTATTGATCTTAGCCAAAATTTGTATTTACTGAATTTAGCAAACAACTGATGGGCTCTAAGAGTCTGTAATACTATTTTGAGGTGGTCTGCATGATTATTTTCGTTACGAGAGTAGACAAGAATGTCATCAATAAACACTATGATGAACATGTCCAAGTACTACTTTAACACCCTATTTATTAAGTCCATGAAGGCTATTGGGGCATTCGGGAGACCAAAGGACATGACTAGAAACTCGAAGTGACCATACCGGGTTCTAATAGTTGTTTTCGGATGTCACATTCTCTGACCTTGAGCTGATGATAGTCGGATTTGAGGTCTATCTTAGAAAAGTAATTGGTACCCTGCAGTTGGTCGAGCAACTCATCAATTCTGGGAAGTGGATATTTGTTCTTAATTGTGACTTTGTTCGACTAGCGGTAATCGATACACATTCTGAGAGAACCATCTTTCTTACACACGAATAGGACTGGAGCGCCCCATGAGGAAATACTGGGCCTGATGAATCCCTTATCTAGGAGATATTTCAACTGTTCTTTCAAATCTTTGAGTTTGACTAGAGCTATTTTTTCGGCCAGAATAAAGATAGGTTATGTATCTAGAAGAAGGTCTATTCCGAAGTCAATTTCCCTTTCGAGAGAAACCCTGGGAGGATCTTCAGGGAACACATCTGAAAATTCCATCACTAATAAAACAAACTGTTGTGCCTCTATGCACACACAAGTTTATGTGATCATACAAATAGTATAAAGACTTAGACAGTCAGATATCATTCCCACGAGGATCAATAAACTAGAAATTTATTCAATCTTTAGTTTAAGACAATTGGGTATTAAGTCCTTGAAAGTATCAAGATGATTTTGATTTTATAAATAAAAATGTAAATTATTTAAACAAGAAATAATTAATGACGACTAGAGCAAGGCACACAATGGTTGTAATCAATAATGAGGATGATTCTAGGGTTGAGGTATTTTTAATAATCATACAATTCTCTATTCTTATCATAATCTAATTGGTCATCGGGTTGATGATTCACGAGGTTTATGCAATGATCTTTGTCTCCCAACCTCAAATCTTTTTTCTATTAAATGTTGTAGCTACATTTCCCGCAGAGATATAACAATTCTTCTAGATTCATAAAGTTGTCTTCTTACAACTGAACCAAGCAATGCTTCTAGGTATATCCCTATCCTAGATGCTAATTCAAATCCCTTATTTCGTAAAAGAATAAGAACCTTTCTCCCTAATTTATTCTTTCTATCCTATGATTCTCCTCTTGGATACACATAGAAATAAACATTTATGCTAATGGTGGCAAATTTTTAAAATAGTAAGCTCAAAAAATTAAGAACAACCCAAATGATAATCCAAAAAGACACTATGGATAAGAATATAAAAGAGTAATCATGTTCTTAGACTCAACCCCAGAAATAGGATGTTTAGCTACTCATGTTTGAATTCATCATCCAAAAATAAGTAATTATTCATACCCAAAACAAGTCCTAAGGTAAAGAAGTTTAAAAGAATGTTTTTTTGAACCCTAAAAGAGAAAAACTCCCGTTTTTCCGCCGCTGCTATGCTTGCCAAAAAGTCCCTAAAATTATCTTGGATTTTTCTTTTTATAGCTGGGACAAAACACTTAAAATCTTCCTGATTTTTCCGTAGGGTGCATCACACCATGCCTTCAATTGCTATTTCCCATTAAAATCTGGGCAATCGCAGAGCTAAAGTATTCCTTGAAATTTGTAAAATGCACCATCACCGTGATGTGTCACTATCGAGGTGAGCCACTAGATTTGGACAATTGTGAAATATTTATCCTCTGTGATGCGCTAAATGATAACGCTCAAATTACACTCTTTAATGGGTGTAAGAGATCGTTGTCAATATAAAATCCAACTAGGTTGGGGTCGAATCCCACAGGGAATAAGATTTGAACCCAAGTTGTTTGCGATTTAATTAACTGATAGTTTGATGTTTCCTTAAATAGGGGGTTTAAGTTTCACAATAATTGTTTGTCATTTTAATTTTGATGTTTGTAATCAAGAGTTTATGAAATAACAAGAATTATGTTCATTAGGGCTTACGGTACATGACATATGCTAAAGTTGATTCAAGATTCTCATAGTGGATAGGATAACAAGCTCTCTTTATTGATGTTATGCTCAAATGTCTCTCGACCTACTTAAGCATTTAATTTCCTAATCCTCTCAAACTTAGGAAATTTCTATTCATTGCCCAGATTTTACTTCAGGTTAACCAACCTTGTTACAGCGCTGATTATGAAACAAAGTATTTCTGAGTCCCTATTGATAGTTCACTTCCTACTATTTTTGATTTCTTTCTCAAGCAAATCAAAGCAGGTGTGTCTACTATTTGCAACCAACAGACATTAATAAAGCTTCAGAATTATCAACAAATCCTACCACCTATTTAATCTTGAATACTTAGCACCTTATCAAGACCTAACCCTAGATCCCATAATTCAGGTTAATGGAGTTTAGCCACTCATGATGCAATAAACAAGTACACAAGTTGAATTTATAGTTGGGAAGATTAACTTACAATGATGATGAAAATCAAGAAGTGTAACATGAACTGAATCTCAATACAAAACTCCCAAAATATTATAGCAATCTTCTCTCAATAATAATGTTCTAGAGAATATTGGAACTTGATAACGCTCAATCTACAGCTCTCGTGGGAGTGTAAAGCGGTCGTTAGCAAATATAGAACCCAACTGGGTTGGGTATCGATCCCACAGAGAATAGCTTGGTCAACAAGTAAGTGAAATTATTAGACTTTTGGTGCAAGTCTCGTAAGAAAGGGGGATTGTAATAAGTAACCAAAGTAATGAAATAAAAGCTGAAAATAATAAAGTAAAAAGAGAGTATTTCGTAGGTTGTGAAACAATGAGAATTGAGGCGTTGGGGTTATGTCCACCTTCTGAGGTATACGTCTCTATTGGCTATGAGTGTGTAGAGTCTTGACATGTAATTGCTTATAGAGAATTGTAGTCGATGGTAAATCCAAGCGTCTCTCGACCTAAACAAGGACTATTTCACTTTAACTCTCTCGAGCTTAAAGCGTGACTAACGGTACGAATTCTCCAAGAAGTTAGTCCAGGTACGGCACTAGCTTTTTAATAGGAAAGGGTGTCCTACTACCTTGACATTATCTCTTTTCCAGACAAATAACTTTTCTCTCGAACAAGTCAGATGTTAGACTGGCGTTGGTCTATGCGTCTTCTTTTCTAGACAAATAACCTTTCTCTCGAACAGGTTAGATGTTAGAATGGCGTGTTCTTGTGTTTGAACCGCAAAGAATGTAGATTTAAGATGAAGAGAATAATGATATAAGCAATATACTTGTCTTGAACTCACAAACTCATAGCTATAGATAGTAACTCATTCGGCTTCCATAACCCCAACTAAGAGATTTAGTTACCCATGAATGCGAAGGATATCACGTTTTGCATGGTGGATGGCGTGAATAGTAGGTGTTTGGCGTGTGGTTTTGGTGATATCGTAGCAAGTAACGATTCTCTTGTTGCGGAATTTAAGAATAGAAGAATAGATTAGAAGTGTTTGTAGTGGAAGATGAGAAAGATGGACGAAAATTATATTGTTGAGTTGATTATTGAAGAAGTGAAGAAGTTCTTAAAAATCTCTAACATGATAGGGTATTTATAATACTCCTATCCTACTCCTACTAAGCTAATGAAATAAATAACCAAATCCTAATATACTAATGAAATCCTTGACCCAAATGTACTAGGGCAAGGTTACAAAATTATAATCCAAATAGAATAATGAAACACATAACCTAATTGCACTAGGTTAATGTATTATGGCAAAAATCCAGCTTTGTGTCTGTAAGTCCCAAAGTCTTCAGAAATGCTGTTTTAGCCCGGGACAGATTTTCCATGCAGCAGATTTAGTCCTTTATGCGTCCAGCTCCTTTCCATCTCGTTTGTGAGCTTTCTTTTGCGTCAAGTAAGCCATAAATTGCTGTATTTTGCATCATTTATACCTGAAACTTTCCTAATCACATTTGTTAGCTCATTTACAGGAAAAAGGACTAAAAGTGTACGAAATAGATAATTAGTTCTCGAAACTAGGCTAAAATATGGGCAAAATATATTGATATAGGCGCGTAATTTCGCCTATCATCAGAACTCAAGAGAGAGAAAAATCATGCACAACGTAATTGCAAGATATGTCAATGATAATTAGAAAACCCTAAAAGCTCTTATTTATACTTGAGTCTAATTAAGAAAATAAAATAACAACTTAAGTAAATTTCTCGGACAGGTGACGTCATTAGGTGACGCTTTATCAAGGGTCTCACACCTTATCAGGAATGGCATCAGATTTTCTTCAATGTTGACAAGATCCATCTAAGGCTGATGATGTGGATGATGATGTATCTGGATTCTAACTACGTATTACGGATGTCATCAGCTCCTCTTCCCTTTTGATAATTTCAGCCTAAGGCTAATGATGATCCTGATGGCTTATCAAAACTCTGACGCCTTGTCACAAAATATCATCACAACTTCTCTTCAACTCCCATTCTCTTGTTAAGTCTGACAGTGGCCTTGATAGATTATCACTAGGATCACGACTTATCATGAATGTCATCAGCCACACTTGTCCTTTATTTGCTTCAGAATTCAACCTTTTTGCTTCCATTATTATTGGTTCCCCTTTACCTTATCTTTTACTACAAAATTAAAGTAAAAATAATTAAATATGACAAAAGTTGCTTAAGACTTCACAATTATTTATCGCTAAAAGCTTAAAATGTGTTAGCATTTTCTCATACATCAACACGCTCAACTTAGAACAATTACTTGTCCTCAAGTAGCTAAACACAACCAAGATGATACAGAGCACTTTCAGCAGTCAGTTATTCACTTAAGCTCAAAAAATAATGACCATCTCCAAGGACAGTCAAATTAAAAAAAATTATGTCTATTATTGAAAACAACCATGCAACTCACAAGGATCGAGATATGGAAAAAATTTAGCAATAACAACCCAGCATATACCCAAATTACACTATCCAAACAAGTTAGTGACTAGCAACATACCCGGTGTGCCCTCACAATAAAGAAATCCCATTTTCACTCATATCAAAATTCACATACATAACATAGGGATAGTCACAAGACTCACTCTCAGAATGAAGTTCCAAACATTTCATGTCAAATACCATAGGCTTGCCCTTATAGTCGGTGCCCAAGTCTTCAGACAGGTCAGTTAGGATCACTATAAGGATTTTCTTAAGCTTGTAACGTAGGTTAGGGGCTGGTATGATATTGATGGATATTTTAGAGTGACTATGCCTCCTTGACACTACACTAAACTCTTGGGTTTTCATCTCCCAACCTTATTTTCTTCCTCTCTTTTATTTATCACATGTTCTCAAGATGGATGCGGTCTTTTGAATTATCATATTATCTTTTTATCATCTTTTACGCAGCTTTCTCTTTTCTTATTCCTTTTTCACCACACCCAAATTTTTACTATTTTCTTTTATTCCTCCTCTCTTCATACTAATTTTGCATCACACACCCCTATGATAGCCACCATTAACTTAGGCTATTTGTCAAAGTCAAGGTGCACAGTGTCCAATGAGGACTAGGGCCAAAATAGGTTTATTATGATATAAACGGGAAGGTGAGAGGTGTCATAGAAAAAAATAGGCTAATTAGGATCAAAATAGGGATCAAGAGATATTATGCACATAGGGAAGGTCATTTTGGCTAAAGTGGGCTAAAATAAAAAATGGCGTATGATCCTTTCCTAACTCTTATCCTATTACCATGGCAAGACTAACAGGGCAAATTCTAGATTCAACACACAACGGGAACAGAGTAAGACCTTGCACACGCATAGAACACAAGTATCTTGCATATCACTACTTATCGGTTCATGCACTTGTTTAACAAAGGTTATTCAATTGCCAGACTAATACCACAAAAAGATACATCGTTGGATGCAATTCACACAGTAATATATCAGACCAATGGAGAGGTGTTCAACAGTCACAAAACAAGCTAACTGCCTCAAGTACCCGTATTACTCCTAATTATCTACCACAAATTTTTACAATAACATTCTGCCCTATACCCTCAACTTAAAATTAAAAATAAAATGAACCTAGGGTTTATAGCATACCTGGAGTGAATCAAGCATGAGGATTATGGGTGTCTGACCCTGCGGCTGTATCATATACTATTTTCTCTCCATTGGGAGCACCTGGCCTTACAGTGGTTGGAGTCCTACTAGATGAGGCACCTACAGCCCTAGCTCAGATGGTTGTCTCCCATTTCTCATTGTCCGCTAGGGACTCCATTCTTGCTTTCTTCAATTCCTCTTTTTTGGCATTCCTTTTCACCTTCTTTTTCACTTTTTTTCTTCCTTGTTGTACAGTTCTTCTCTCTTCTCTTTGCCTTTCTTCTCCCCCTTTTTCTTCTTTTTCTTTGGTGAATCTCCAGTGAGGTCAAATAGTGTAATTTTTTCTTAGATTCAACCATTGCTATTTTGTTGGTCAATGCAACGCGGTGTCAGTTCAAATGAGGATTCCTACTTTCCAACTTTCCTTTTTGAGCTTTATTACACTCTCTTGTATTTTTTCAATCCTTCCATATTATCATTGTATCCAAATGCATACAGTTCTTCATGATTTTTAGCCTGAAAGTACTAATCATAACCATTAGGCACGAAACGGAATAAAAGCTGAATTATACTTTAAGAATTCATACAAAAGTTCTTAAATTAAGTCTAAATCTGGGTGCTTATTGGTGCTTTGAGCATATAAATATGCCCAAGATCACCACCCCACACTTAAAACCTTGTTCGTCCTCGAACGCTTTAATTGAAAGCACAAGTACTTCCTCTTTACATCACAATCTCAAAGTTATGTTGCAATGGGCACTTACACTTTGCAATAGTGTATTTTTACATCAGCATGTCCAAATAATTTTAGCATATGAGGAATTTAGTACAAGTTTTTCTATCTCAATAATGAATTTCTAACTTGTCAACAAACTCAATCAAAGAAACACAATATGTAATCCGTCTTTCATCCACCTGCATCCTCACTCAAGAAAATTTCCCCATATTAACTATACTGATATCTATGCAAAAATTGAGAAGTATCAACATTAAATCACTTGCTCTCAATAAAGAATTATACATGCTAAAGAACGAACCATAAGCTTGCCCTTAGTGTACTACTCCATGAATAGTCAGATGTTTAGGTGAAGGATCAACTAGGTCTTTTTCGAGTTGTAATAAAGGCTTGGAGACAGGTAGGTACTAATTGGGGAAATAGTGACTATTGCTCCTAAGCATTTTAGTGCAAGAACTATAAATTAACTCTGTTCTCCAACACCAATTTATCCTTCTATTTTCTCCCCATTCTTTCATTTTTCAACTCCTCTTTCAATTAGCTTATTTATTCAAACTAGGTTAGGAGTATTAGTTATTCCTTCCACATACTTCTCTTTTTCGTACCAATTTCATGCTACGCACCCCTATTATAGCCACCCTTAACTTAAGTGAAAAGCCTTCGTTAAGGTGTACATTATGCAACTGGACCAAGGCTAAAATAGTTTCATTGTAACATTTCTATTTAATAACTCCCAATTGCACCCAGATTCATTAAACATCAATAACAACTACTTGGGGGCATTAAACTTTTACCTTTTCCTCCTTCTATTTTACACTATTAATCTCCTCTTAGTTTTATATTAAAATGCTCAGGAGCTTGTTTGGATCAAATTAAGATTTATCAAAGAAAGGATAGGGTTACATAACAGGCTACCGAAGAAAGAGGCTAAAGGCTCAATGGGGATGACTAAGACTATGCCAAAGGTAGGTCTATTTAGGCTAGAAATACGGCTGTCAAAGAAATACCTACATCACTTCCTACACCCAACACCTTTTATTTCACTTTATAAACACACCGAGAAAGTTCTAGTCATTTCTATTCATGTAGAATATACTCAAATCCTCACACTCACAGTGCATGCACGAATTCTAACCTGGTCCTTAAAGTCCCTGATCTTGAATTTAGAATTAAGCCAACATATCAAATTTCACTTATCAATATAAAATTATCTGTACTCAAATCAATACTCTTATGCTCATTTATACTCAATTTAATTTACATTACTGCAAAGATGGCCCATTCCACACACTCATCTATGATAGTGATTAGGTTCTCATTTATTCTTTACTTCCTACAACCACTCCTCTTAAGACAATCGTCATCCATCTATCATAGGGGATGGAAACTAACTATGACTGTTTATTCCTAATTACCAAAGAGGGAAAAAGTAAATACTTGAAACTGAAAATTGCCAATGAGGGTGAAAATAATAATAAAATAATACTTTAAACTGAAGGTAACATGCGATAAATGCCAAATAGGGCAAATTGCAATCTACAAATTTACTAACTATTATAGACCAGTGTTCCGAATAGCTAGTACTCGCAAGATCAACAAAACAGAAAATTAAAAAAATTGTTCAACCAGCCATACTTAAAAGAAAGAAGATGAAATAGCAAAATACAAACCCACTACCCCATACATAAATAAAACACTATCCCAGTGATTTCAAATAAGCCTACGGTAGGGTGGAAGTATACTCCCTAGTCACTCAAATAGAACAATGGCAGTCATGTCATCAGTAGTCCCATCCATATCATCACTATCATCGTCTGCTCCATCGTCCAACTAGTCCTCTTCATCTGACTCCATATCTGAATCCCTGTACCTATGTTCTTTATCAGTTGGTATGTCATCATCAACTGACTTTACAAAATCTAGCCCAATTCGAAACATAGTCCTAGCATGGTGCCTGAGTGGTAATCTAGCTCTATAGCATGGAGTTCCTCTGGTGTAGTTGGTCTACCTCCCGTCATCGACAGCATCATCATAAAACCATACAGCCAGCCTAGTACCTCATCAATCCTCATTTTTTGCTCCACCACGGTTAAAATTGGGCCGGTTTCCCCAGATGTGCTCCATGCAGTAGTTATATCCACAGGGCGAGTAATAACCTCGGGCTTATAATCTAGATCCTCTTCATCGACCCTATGCCTTCACAAAAAAACTAGTAACCAAACCCAAAACTGTGCCTCACCTGGGTACCCATCTTTTTCATCACAAAAAAATCACATTACCCATATTTATCTCCACATCAGGACACATCAGGGCATGGATCAAACATACCTTATCCCTAACAACCTCTGTCATATGCTTTCTTTGAATCAAGCATGAATAGATAATACGACCACACATCCTTGCTTCCTTGTTTATCTGAGCATGAGGGAAGGAAGAGTGCAAACATGTAATGCGATACCTAGTCCGATGAGCTAAGGATCATTGACCACAGAACAGATGTATGATATGCGCATACGGAGGAGAAATAATAAACTGCCTCAAAAAATTCAGGTTTGCCTGTAGGATACCCAACAATTCATTAATATCAGCAACAGTGAAACAAATTACTTTCACACGAACCTTCAATAAATAATCAGGATGACTGGGGTCCCAATTGGCGTAAAACTCTCTTACTAAATACAAATAGCACTTAGTAGGCTGATGGAAGATGAAATTTATGTTGATTGCCTCATAAGACTGGCACGATAAATATACACCTCCGGGATATACTTGGCATCCGTATGCTTGGAATACCACTACTTCCCATCCTTGCAGACAGCTTTGAATCCAAATTTATGAACCTGCCCCTGCTGAAGTGGTGGAGCCCTAGGTACCCTAGTCATCTAACTTTCAGATGGCCTGTTCCTCTTCCTATAAGGTGCAAAAGAACCTGCCTTTTCCTTGTCTTTGACTAGTTGTGGTTCCATAATGCCTGTGATCAAACCAGATGCAACAAAAATTTGAGTATGTGAAACCATGGGTCTAGCTAAAACTGAGTGTACAGTTTGGGTAAATATCCACCCCACACTTAGTTGTTAGCTAGAACACATGCATCAACACACAGGGTACTCAGACTTTCCTTTTTTAATCTCATAATCGCATTAAAATAGGGCATATTGAAAACAAGAAATCAACAAGAATTCATCCCCCATGTCCACATATCACTTAGAAATCAGTAAATATAGTCAGTAGAAATCTCCCTAAATTACTCTAAAACATCCCCATTCTCATTACTTGATCGATTATCATCTTAACAACACAAAATCATATAAGTTAAATTAAGAATTCACAAAGATTGCTAGACAATATATCACATACAAAGCTAAAATTCACAACTACTATGATAGGGAAAACAAAATTAGACCCAAATTCTATCCAACATCATAAGACACAAAAAGAAAGAGAAATATATTTAAATCTGAAAGCACATACCTCAAAGGTTGAGAGAAGAAAGAAAGTTGGGGGAAATTTGAGAGAAATAGTAGGAGTGAAGAGGGAAAGGGCAGTGCTTAAGGTTGAAATAAGAGGGTTTAGAGTTTAGGGGTATTTATAGAGGGCCAGGTCAGGTTAGGTTTAATTTAATATTTTATACCCAATTGAAACCCCCTCCGCAACATGGCGTGATCGCGTCGACCTACTGGATAATGCCAATTACCATTTTACTATCCCCCGTGATACGATGATATCATGTCAAGCCACTGTATTTTGACAATTATCAAATCACATTTCTCTGCGTCGTGATGGAAATTGCGGATACTTACTGAAATTTGATAATTGTTAATCTTCCCCATTCCACATCGCACCATTATTCAAAATCAGATTTCCTAGTATACTTTTCACTCTTTTCTTACCTGGGAAGATCCACACTTACACACATTATTTTGCAAACCTGATTGCTCTCCTCAAATGCAGTAATTTTCTTATTTTCATATTGCAATTCCCTGCAATCTCAAACAAAAACAACAAATATTGCAAGTAAAATTGGGTTGTCTCCCACTCAGCGCCTTAGTTTTGGTAGTGGCACGACTCATCTTTTTGTATTTTTCTTTTCGTTTTGATTTTGTAAACTAAAAATTAAACTACCTAGTACAATACAAGTGTGTAGGTTGCCTCCCACATAAAGCCTTATTTTATGTCGTCGCACAACTCAGCTCATGATCGCTATCATCAAAATTGACAGATTCCTTGTGCTTATCCAGATGATCCGCCGAATAATGCTTTACACGCTGTCTATTTAGAAAGAACTTCTCAGTCTTCTCTTTATTTCATAACTCCACAGCTCTATGAGGTGTCATACACACCACTTAAAATGTTCCAGACCATTTTGATCGTAAATTACCCAAAAACAACTTAAGCCATAAATTGCTCAACAACACAAGTTATCCGAGTTCAAATACCCTATCTTGAATTTGCTTGTCATTCCATCTTTTGTTCTTCTCTTTATATAGCTTGGCATTTTTGTAAGCATAGAGTCTAAACTCATCAAGTTCATTCAGTTGCAATAACCTTTTTTCCCTCGTGGCATTCATCTCAAAGTTTAGCTTCTTTACTGCCCAATATTCTTTGTGTTCCAACTCAACAGGAAGATGACACGCCTTACCTTATACCAAGCGATATGGAGACTTCCTAATGGGCGTTTTGTACGTTATTTGATAGGCCCAAAGTGTATCATCTAGCTTCTCTACCCAATCTTTTCTCTGCCCATTCACTGTCTTCTAAAGTATTTGCTTAATCTCCCAATTTGACACTTCAACCTGTCCACTAGTTTAGGGATGATATGTAGTGGCAACCTTGTGCCTCACACCATATTTAGCAAAAATATTCTTGAACTAAGTGTTAATGAAATGCGTAACTCCATTACTAATTATTGCTCTTGGTGTACCAAATCTAGAAAATATATTTTATTCACGAATTTTAGCACCACTCTTGCATCTTTGGCCAGACTCGCCATAGCTTCCACCCATTTAGATACATAGTCAACTGCTACTATAATGTATAGATTACGTTTTGAAGGTGGGAATGGACTCATGAAATCAATCCCCCAAACATCCAAGACTTAAACTTCTAAAATATTATTGAGAGGCATCTCATGATGCCTCAATATGGTACCCAACCTTTGACATTGATCACAATTCTTTATGAAAGCTACTGCATCTCTAAATAGAGTAGACCAAAAAAAAACCTAATTGCAGCACTTTTCTCGCAGTCCTCTCACCCCCATGATGTCCACCATATGGATATGAGTGGCAATCTTGTAACACCTTTAAAAAATTATCTTCTGAAATACACCTACGAATAACTCTATCTGGACCCTTCTTTAAAAGGTACGGTTCATCCCAAATGTAAGCACGAGAATTAAGGAGTAATTTCTTCCTTTGTTGTATGGTGGCCTCAGAAGGGTATACCTTACAAGATATCAAGTTCACAATGTTAGCATTCCATAGGAATTCAACTGCATCTAATGACAACAACTTGTCATCAGGAATCTCTTCCTGAATACTTACTCAGAAAGTCATCCACAATATGGGCTTAATTTTCCAGCTGTGACAAGTGATCAGAAACTTGATTTTCAGCTCCCCTTCTATCTCGTACCGCAAGATCAAATTCATAAAGTAAAAGAATCCACCTAATCAGTCGTGGCTTCGCATCCTTTTTGTTCACGAGATACTTAATGGCAGTGTGGTCAGTATGAATAATGACCTTTATACCAACAAAGTAAGATCTAAACTTATCGAATGAATATACCACTGCCAACATCTCTTTCTTCGTAATCGTGTAATTAACTTGAGAATCATTCAACACTTTTCTAGATCTTAATGTCACTAGAATTACATATTAGCTTAAAAGTTAACTCCCAATCTGGTGTGACCAAAATAGGTGCTTCCATCAACTTCTTCTTAAGATTCTCAAAATCTTCATGGAAATCAGCCCTAAACTCAACCTTGGCTTCTTTCTCTAACAATTTACACATGGGACTTGCAATCTTTGAGAAATCTTGAATGAATCATCTATAAAACCGTACATGTCCCAGAAAGCTCCGCACTCCTTTGACTATGATTGGATGAGGCAACTTTTCAATCACTTCAACCTTTGCTTTGTCCACTTTGAGTCCTTTGTATAACACTTTATGGCGTAAGACAATTCTTTCCTTAACCATAAAGTGGCACTTTTCCCAATTCAACAACAAGTTTGTTTATTCTCAACAAGCTAGAACGTTGTCGAGATTCTGTAAGCACTTTTCAACCAATTACCATACACTGAGAAATCATCTAGGAATACCTCCATAAATTCTTCCACTATGTATGAAAATATAACCATCATACATCTTTGAAATATAGCAAGTGCATTACATAAGCCGAATGGCATGCGTCTGAATGAATATGTACCATATGGACAAGTGAAAGTGGTCTTCTCTTATTCTTTCGGTGCTATGCTTATCTGATTGTAGCCGGAGTACCCATCCAGAAAATAATAATATTCCTGCCTCGCCAATCTATCCAACATTTGGTAAATGAAGGGAATTGGATAGTGATCTTTATAAGTTGCTTTATTCAACATTCGATAATCTATACATATTCTCTAACCGGTCACTGTATATGTAGGAATCAACTCATTATCATCATTGGTCACTACTGTAATTAATCCCTTCTTTGGTACATAGTGCACTGGACCTACCTATTTGCTATCAAAAATTGGATAGATAATACCACTATCTAACCGCTTGATCACTTCTTTCCTGACCACCTCCTTTATCATAGGATTCAACATTCATTATTGCTGCACTCTAGGTTTTTAACCCTCTTCCATATAAATATTTTGCATGTAAAACGCTGAATTGATTCCTGAAATGTCAGACATCTGCCAGCCAATTGCCTTCCTTCTCTTCTTTAGAATAGCTACAACTTCTTTACATGCACATCTGATAATCCTGCAAACAAAATATCAAGCAAGATATCTTGATCACCAAGAAAAACATATTGTAAATATGGAGAAAGAACCTTAAGCTCTAAGTTAGGAGCTTCTTTAACTGAAGGTCTGGTTGAGGGACCAATTGGCCTATTTAAAGGCTCGAATGGCCCTTGTTTGTCTCAATCACTGCCAAATTCATAACCTAGACTAATTCCAATGCTTCCATATCTCCATGCAGATCATAACCCATCAAAGCTTGCTCTAATGGATCATCAGACAATGGCAACTGCCAATCTGAAGTAGTATCAATAACCGATATAGAAGACAACTCCTCATACATGGCAAGCAGTTTTAATACTCTGTACACATCTAAAACCTCTACTTTATCATGTGCTCGCATTATAATTTTTCAATCTGTCACATCAATAAGTGACTGTCCTATTGCTAAGAAAGGTCATCCTCAAATAAATGGAACAGCTAGATAAGCCTCAAAGTTAAGAAACACAAAATCCATCGGAAAGATTAAAGATCCCACTAGGACCAACATATCTTCAATAATACCATCTGGCCTAGCAAGTGACCTATCCACAAATTGCAATATAATATTCATGGTTTTGGGACTCCCAAGACCCATTTTCCAATGCCATGACGTGGGCATGAGATTTATGCTAGCTCCCAAGTCACACAATTCATGTGCACAAATAGTCTAGCCAATGGTAATTTACAAGGTGAAACTATCTAGATCTTTCAACTTTGTGGGCGGGTTTATTTTGAATTTTAGACGTTCATTCTTGAGTAAGTACAACTATAGCAGTTTCAGTCAATCGGTTCTTATTGGAAAAAATATCCTTTAAGTATTTCATATATTTCAGCACACTCTACAGAATGTCAACAAGAGGAAAGTTTACTTGAACCTGCTTCAGAAGATCTAGAAACTTCTTATAACTGGTTTTCTCTTGATGCTTCCTTGCCCTTTGAGGAAAGGGTAAGGGGATAGTCTTCTTCTCCACAAAAATTTCTTTACTTGCCTCTTTTTCCTTGACTTCTAATTCTTCCTTCTTTATTAAACTGTCATCAGTGACTATGGGGTTATCCTAATCCTGAACCGTCTCCTTAGTTTGTATCCCACTCCTTATTGTAACCGTATTTATCTGTATAGGATTAGCATTAGTGTCGCTATGCAATGCTTCTTATGGCCTTGTATTCTACGATCCTGCAATTTGACCTAACTGCAACTCCTAATTTCTTGTGAGCAATTGTTGACTCTTCAACTCAGCTGCAAACTGTGCTTGTTGAGTCTTTATATTTGCCACAAACTGTGCTTGTTGAGACATGAACTGCTTAATCAACTCCTTCACATTTTTATTCTGAGCAGTCGGTTGATTATTTTGAGCCAGTTGTGGATTTGATTGCACTGTTCCTTATACTGATTTGCATTCTATGCCTAATTTCCACCCCATGAGAAACTAGGGTGGTTTCTCTAGTTTGGATTATACGTACTGCGGAAATTATGTTGACCCTGACAATTTGCATTCCCCACATAGTTGACTAAATCTGGATTAACTAAACATGCATCTGCTCTATGCTCACCACTTCCGCAAACTTCACACCACGAATATACCTGTTGAACTGCATTTGTTGTGGCTACTAGTTGTGTTGCACTAACTTTAAGTTGTTGAGCTGAGTAGTCATATGATTCTGCATTGCTGCAATCTATTCCTGTAATGTAGTGAATTGATCAACCTCCAATACCCCCTCAACCTTCTTTGGAGCACTCTTTGAGTCTGCATGCCACTCAAGATTTCCTTGTGTGATTCAATTCAACAATGTATACAGTTCTTCATACTTTTTATCTAACGTTTGACATTCTGCATCTGAATCCAAGAGAATCTTTGTATTAGACTCAAGGCCTTCTGTAAATGTGTACACCAAGACATCATTTGATTGATGGTGATGAGGATAATTTCTGAGCATGCCTTTGAATCTCTCCTAAGCTTGGTAGAGCTTTTCTCCATCTTTCTGTCTAAAACTCAAGATCTTACTCCTCAATCGTGCAGTCTTCTAGGATGGAAAAAATCAAATAAGGAACTTCTAAGTATAATCTTCCCATGAAGTGATGGAGTATGGTGGTTCAGCATGTAACTATCTCTTTGCTTCCGCATTTAGAGAAAAAGGGAAGAGTGTCAACCTGACATAATCAGTATCCATATGTTCAGGAATGTATGTATGACTTATTTCCAAGAAGGTCTATATGTGCTGCTACAGATCCTTATGTGAAAGTCCGTGAAAGTGCCCCGTAAAATTCAATAATTGCACCATATTTTGTTTTGATTCCCACTGACCTCTTAGTTCAGGCTTCCAAATATTGTTAGTTACATGACTTTTAAGTGGGATTGCCACCTCACGAACAGGTCTTACAGCGGGTTGAACAGGAACAACTGGAATAATAGGAGCTGGAACATTTCCAACATTTGGATTAGCAACAATTGGATCTCATATATCATCCATCTATCACTGTTGAATGTAATATAGAGCTCTTAGCCTCTGATGAAAAATTAATTCCGGTTCTACAAAGGGCTCTACTAACTCTTTATCCCTAGCCAGTCCAATGTTCAACTAAACCTAAAAAAAATTCAGCTGCTAAGATCAAGTTGTAAACACTTAAACTTATTATCAAACACCAAAAAATTAAGCAATTTACTAATTCTATTAGATCCTCGGCAGAGGCGCCTAAAACTTGTTACGTCTCTACGTACACGCAAGTGTACGTGATCGTACAAGTAGTATAAAGACTTAGATAGTCAGATATCTTTCCCACGAGGATCAATAAACTAGAAATTTATTCAATCTTTAGTTTAAGACAATTGGGTATTAAGTGCTTAAAATTATCAAGATGATTTTGATTTTATAAATAAAAATGTAAATTATGTAAACAAGAAATAATTAGTGATGACTAGAGCAAAGCAAGCAACGGTTGTAATCAAGAATGAGGAGGATTCCAGGGTTGAGGTATTTTGAACAATCATACAATTCTCTATTCTTATCCCAATCTAATTGGTTATCGGGTTGATGATTTGCAAGGTTTATGCAACGATCTTGGTCTCCCGACCTCAAATCTTTTATCTATTGAATATTATAGGTACAACTCCCGCAGAGATACAACAATTATTCTAGATTCATAAAGTTGTCTTCTTGTAAGTGAACCAAGCAAGGCTTCTAGTTATATCCCTATCCTAGATGCTAATCCAAATCCCTTATTTCATATAAGAATAAGAACCTTTCTCCCTAATTTCTTCGTTTTATCCTATGATTCTCCTCCAGAATGCACATAGAAATATGGATTTATTCTAATGGTGGCCAATCATTAAAATAGTAAGCTCAAGAAATTAAGAACAACCTAGATGATAATCCAAAAAGAAAATATGAATAAGAATATAAAAGAGTAATCATATTCTTAGCATCAACCCCAGAAATAGGGTGTTTAGCTACTTATGTTAGAATTCATCATCTAAAAATAAATAATTAATCATACTCAAAACAAGTCTTGAAGTAAAAAAGTTTAAAAGAATGTTTTTTTGAACCCTAAAAGAGAGAAACTTCCATTTTCCAGCGCTGCTACACTTGCCAAAAAGTCCCCAAAATTATCTTGGATTTTTCCTTTTATAGCTGGGACAAAACACTTAAAATCTTCCTGATTTTGTCATATAGCGCATCGCGCCATGCCTTTAATTGCTATTTCCCATTAAAATCTGGGCAATCGTGGAGCTCAAGTATTCCTTGAAATTTGTAAAATGCACCATCACCACGATGCATCATTATCGCGGTGAGCAACTGGATTTGGACAATTGTAAAACATTTATCCTCCGCGATACGCTAAACTTCCAGGTTGCACAATTTGATAAGTGGGACTGCTCCGCGATGCGGTGGTTTTACGGACCTCTACTGGGATTCTACCATGCTATTTTATTGGTCAGCGCGATGCGGAGTTTGTTCAAATGAGGATTCCTACTTTCCAACTTCCCTTTTTGAGCTTTATTTCACTCCCTTGTATTCCTTCAATCCTTCCATATCATCATTGTATCCAAACACATACAATTATTCATGATTTTTAGCCTGAAAGTACTAATCATATCCATTAGGCATGAAATGGAATAAAAGTTGAATTATACTTTAAGAATTCATATAAAGTTCTCAAATTAAGTCTAAATTTGGGTGCATATTGGTGCTTTGAGCATATAAATATACCCAAGATCACAAACTCAAGGTTAGGAGTTTCGGAATTAGAGTCTTTGATTCAGACAAACTGATAAATATAACCCTTGGATATCATCTTTATCGCTCTAAGGTAAGAAATAAGCTAACCCCTAAGAGTTATAGTATTACCCCTCTATTCAAGGACTGGTTCATTTGGGAACTGAAAATGAACTATTCTGTTTCTGCAATCAACTAAAGCATAACATGAGTGAATCCAATACATGCTGAGAATAATGACAAAATCCATTATATCTAACTCTACAAAGTCTACTAAAGTAACTTTTTGAGATATTATGACCGGACAGTTCCTGTATACTTGTCTGGCTACAATAGAGACACTTACTGGGGTAGATACTGAAAAAGGTTCTGCTAAGATTTCGGGACTGACTTTAAAGTTGATGGTTATGTACAGGGTCTAATAAAGCTTAAAAATGTAAATGAAATACTTGCAATGTACTAGAGACCACATTAGGAGAATTTTCTTGATCCTATCGGGACTGAAGGGCATACAATCTGTTTGGATGCTGACCACTAGTAGCACTAGAAGCGGCACCCTGCTGAGTCGGGAAGCCAACTGAAATAGAAGGACAACTTGACTGACCCTACTAACCACTCTTCGGGCAATCACTAACTTTGTGGCTTGGCTTGCCACACCAAAAAAAAACATCACTACCGGCTCTACAAACACCCTGATGGTTTCTACCATATTACTAACAAAAAGGATTCATACGACCATTGTTTACACTGCCTTAGGACTTAGAACCTAGTGCTTTATCCCGATTGTCATTTTTGAATTTGGTCACGAAAGCACTAGCTGAAGATAGAGTTGGGGCTGAAGATTTTTTACGAAATTGAGGATGGTTACCACCTTCTGACCTTGGCTAATTAAAATTAAAGCTACCCATTCTATCTCTCTCGTTCTCCTTCTCTCTTTTCTTAGTCTTCTACTTCTCATTCTGTTGAGCATAGACCATAAGACTAGACAAGTCCATGTCCTTAATCAACATTGTAGTCCTACACTCCTTGACAACACTATCGGATACACCAGACATGAACTTACTCATCTTAAACCTGTTGTCAGCTACCACATGAGGAGCATACCTAGCTAACTGGGTAAACTTGAGGGAATACTTCTTCACACTCATGTTGCCTTGTCTCAAGTTAATAAACTCTAACACCTTGGTTTCTCTCAACTCCAACGGAAAGAACCTATCTAAGAAGGTTGTAACAAACTCCTCCCATTCTATAGGCCCTGCATTTATGCCTCTATCTACCTTCCGTTGCTTAAAAATGGTATGGGCTACATCTTGTAACTGGTAAGAAGTCAATTCAGCACTCTCACTAGAAGTTAACCCCATAATATATGTTACCTTCTGGACAATGTCTAATAATTTCTATGGATCATCTTCAGATTTGGATCCTGAGAACAGAGGAGGATTCAGTCAGGTAAAGTCTCGAATCCTAGATGCGGTCATATTGGACACTAGGTTGGTCGAAATAGTGGTTGGATGAGCATTCTGAGCCGCTACAGAGTGAGCTAGAGTAGTGAATACAGCTCTGAATTCTGCATGAGAAACATGCTCATTAAAGGGATCTTCCTGAATGGGTGGAGGTGCTGGCTGGTTTACGTTTCTTCTTCCATTTGTCTTTCTGGGAGTCATGTTCCATAAATAGAAGGGATAGTAGATTGGACATAGATTTTAACATGAGCATCATGCTCAGTGGCATGACATGAACACTGAAAGAATGGAAACATTTCTTAAACATCTTGTAGCCTCTTGCCCATAAGTGTGGTGCTCTTTATGACCATGCACAAGACTCTACCTGACGTAACTTTCAAACTTCCTAGGACACTTTAAGACCTAAGGTTCTGATACCAAGTTTGTAACACCTCGAGAGTACACCCTGGTCACCACACGGTGCTTACGGTCTTGAGAGACCACAAGCTAACCAATGAGCTGGTACCTGTTATGAGCACTAAATAATAACAACAAAATACATGTGTTGAATATTCCATGAGGTTTTAAATACTGAAAATTTTCTAAATCATGAATCAGGAAATATCAGTCTGAAAACAACTGTCTGAAATTGATAAAATAATGACAAAACTGACTGTCTGTCTGAAATGTCAAAAAATCTCTAAGACTGACTAAATATGAATTGATTGGACAGGCCCCAACTAACTCCAACTAACTACTGAATTGAAAACATAAAAGTAAATATAGCCTATCCTCAAAATATTAGGACTCACCACTACTATGACTGATAATCTGGAAAGTCCATGCGCGATCCAACAACTAAACGTCCGAACCTATGATATGATACATCATAATGCAGGAAAAGAGTATGCAATCAGCACTTTGAATGTACTGGTATGCTAAATCAGGTAGGCTGATATGAATGGTTTCATGTGCATGAATAGTAACTGATTGAATAAATAGCATGAAATACTAAATAGAACACAAGAAATCTGTAAGTAATAAAGATGCATAAAATCTATAAACATCGAGGATGTGTGACCAAGCATAGAACATATATTCTGAATATAATATGTAAATTGAGATACTGAAATTTGATAACTGAATTACTAATATCTGTATGCTATGGTCAAGCAACTGAAACTGATTTACTGAGCTGATTACCGGACTGAGACTATGGGAGCTATCATCTAACCAACATGCCACAAATGAGAAATTTGGTGTCCACCTGTGACCCCTATTGAAAAGGTGTCAATACCGTGCCACGGGTACTAACAATGGCTGTTTGGATCCACTAAAGTATTGTCCCGAAGGATTAAGGGTTATTCTCAATAGGCAGGTACCCGTATGAGATCAACCCTAAAGTGGCAGGTTAACATCTCAACCTATGCTAGCTACATAGTTCTAGAATGCAGGGACTGCTACTAAGATTGCACCTTTAACTTGCAGGTGAGCCCCTATCCCTGGGTTCATTTGGTGCTAAATCCTACTCCCAACTGAACTGACTCAGAATACTTAATTATTCTAAAATAAATTGATTATGATAATTGGTTGAACTGATAATGCTCATAGCATATTCTAAAACTATTCTAAAGATAATGAGACTAAGTAATAGCTATGTTTTTGGGGTATTCATAACCCCCATGACTCGAAAGCAATCATAGTAATATAGTACTAAAACTTAGGGGACATAATATGAAAGCATCATTTAAAATTCATTATTATAGGCATTCCATCAAACGCTTGATATTCATAATTTAAGCTAAGCATGGGAATAGTTTAAAGCTTGTAGAAATAGCATGGTTTTATCATCATGATCACTAATTATGGTTTAAATCAGTGAATATCAACATTAAAACACGAGGAGTTTAACAACCACAACAATTTCATGTAAACATGGTAAAGAATTACAATTCATGGGGATTCATGGTTAAAATCACAATTTAAAATCGTAATAACTTGTAAAGATCACAACTTTGAGTTAGAACTTGGATACTTGGACTCCATGGCTGAAAGGGACCTATAGATGAACACTTAACATACTGGGTTGATTAATTTGTGAGAATTGACGATGAATTTTTTATATTTGATCTTGAATTTTGAAGGCTAGGGTTTGTTCTTGAAAGAGGGCTACTTTTATTTGAGTAAATTGTGAAAATAATGAGCAATTAGTGCTCTTTGGGACTTAAATTCCATGTTTGGATTGAATAGGGTAAGGTAAAATGACTTAAATTCCCTTGGGAATTAAAACACGGAACTGAACTCAAAATCCTAATTTTGTCACCCAGCGCGACATGGTGAAATCGCGTCGGGCCACTGGAAAAGGGACTATCCTGAATTGGAACCTTGGCGTGATACGGCGCCATTGTTGTACCCCACTGAACGTGAATTCGACCATTAGTGCGACGCGGCACTATTGCGATGATCCACTGTAAAAGAACGAATGTGAAATAGCACATCGGTATGACGCGATGCTTATCACGATGGCATATTGGATAATGACAAACGTGAATTTGGCCATCACCGCGACGTGGTCTTATCTCTATGGACTACAGTTTTGCACTAAAAGTGCCATAACTTCTCAGCCGAGTATCGAATTTGGGCGAAATTTGTATATCTGGAAAGCTAATTCAATTTCCTACCATTTGGTAGGTCTTGAACTAGAAAATTCTTAGTAAAGCAAAAGAAATGCTCATTTGAAGTTGACTAAAGCAACATTTCTATCAAAAATTCGATCGGTAAGGAATATTTTGATTCGTCTAATAGCTGGGAGTTATTTGAGACCTTAGTATACATCAAACTAACTTATAAAACTTTCAAAGAACCATAATGTACTATGCACAAGCTTGAAACATGATGCTAACACTGGTTTGGATTTTTGGTGTATTACAATTCCGTTCCAACAGATCATCAGTTTGAGCGTGAAAAGTTGTATTAAGATCAACTCGGGTACTTAACTCCTCCTAAAAAGCCTTTCAAAAGTGATATGTGAACACTGAACCTCAATCTGAGATGATAGACACTAGAACATAATGAAGATGAACTATCTCACGAATATATTTACGGGCCAACCTCTCAATACTGAAATAAACCTAAATCAAAATAAAATGAGCAGATTTGGTCAATCGATCCACGATGACCCATACACCATCTAAACCATAATAAGTAAAGGCAACCCAGTCATAAAGTCCATAATGATCTATTCCTATTTTTACTCGAGAATGGGTAACCTCTGAAGCAAACCACAAGGCCTCAAATGCTTGACTTTTAGTGTATGAAAACATAGGCAATGAGCTATAAAATCTTCTATATTCGTCCACATACTACCCCACCAGTAGTTCTATCTTAAATCACGATACATCTTAGACACTCTTGGATGGATGGAATACTTAGAACAATGAGCCTTCTAAAAAATCAACCCCACCTAATCACCCACTTGTGGCACATAGATTTGGCCTCAAAACCTCAAAAATTCATCTGGATCAAGTGAGACTTCCTTTTCCTCACCAGTTAACACATTATCCTAATTCACTCTAAACCCACCATCATCAAATTGATGAGCCCAAATATGCTCTATCAAGGAAGACCTAGCCTCCAGAAATGTTAAAACACTCCTTGGTATAGAAATGCCATGACTTACCATCTGGATAGCCAAGGACTGAACTTCTAAGGCCAAAGGTCTCTCATGGATTAAAAGATACACCAAGCTACCTATGCTTGTCGAATTTTGACTTAAGGTATCCACAACCATAATAGTCTTTCCTGGTTGATAGAGAATAGTAAGGTCATAGTCCTTAAGAAACTCAACCCAATGATGCTACCACATATTAAGATCTCACTAGGTGAAGAAATACTGAAGACTATGGTGATCTGAGAAGATCTTACAATGTACTCCATCCAAGTAATGCCTTGAAAACTTCAAAATAAATACAACCACGCACAACTCCTAGTCCCATGGTAGGGTAATTCCTCTCATAGGGCTTCAACTAATGAAAAGCATACGAAATCACCTTACCCACTTGTATCAATACGACACCTAACCCAACACCAAAATCATCATAAAAGATGATAAAAGCCACCCTCTCCTTGGGAAAAGTCAAGATAGCAACTAAGGTCAATAAATCTTTGACCTTTTGAAATCTCTCCTCATAGGCATCATACCATTGAAACAAAATATTCTACTAAGTCAACTAAGTTAAAGAAGCTGCAATAGTTGAAAAACCCTAAATAAAATGTTGATAGTAACCTTCCAAAAAAAACTTTGAATCTTAATAAGAGAAGTAGTCCTAAACCAATCACAAACTGCTATAATATTGTCCGGATCAACCATAATACCATACTTGGTCACCACATAACCTATGAAAGAAGAAGACACTAACCAATACTCATACTTGGAGAACTTAGCATACAACTTCTCATCCCTCAATCTCTGGAGGATAATTAGCAAAAGCTCCTCATGATCAGCCTCACTCATGGAATAAACCAAGATATCATCTATAAATATAATAACAAAGGAGTCAAGATATAATCTAAATACCTAGTTCATCAACTCCATGAATTCGTTTAGGGCATTGGTCAACCCAAAAGACATGACCAAAAACTCATAATAACTATACCGAGTCCAAAAAGTGTTCTTCAAAATAGATGAAGCTCTAATCCTCGACTATTGTTACCCAAACCTCAAATCGATCTTCAAAAACATCAAAGCACCCTAAACTGATTGAACAAATCATTAATATGAGAAAGAGGATACTTAATCTTAACAATTAACTTATTCAACTATCGATAATTACTACACCTATTCATAGACCCAATATTTTTCTTTACAAGCAAGATAGATGCACCCCAAGGTGATACACTAGGTTGGATAAATCCATCATCCAACAACTCTTTCAATTGATCCCTTAATTTCTTTAACTCAATTGGGGAAATTCCATAAGGAGAAACAAAGATGGGCTTGGTTGCTGCCTCAACATTAATGGCAAAGTTCAATATCTAAATCAAAAAGCATACTAGGAAAATCCATAGGGAAAAAATCCATAAACCAACATACAATACAAATAGAATCCAAAAGAGGCAGGGAATCAATACTATTATCACTAATATGGGCTAAATAAGACAAACACCCTCTTTATATCAAATGATGAGCCTGAATAAAGGATATAACTCTCTTAGGACCCAAAATAAGTGCACCCTTCTAAGTTATCCTTAGCATACATAACGGAGCTAAAGTTACGATCTTAGCATAGCAGTTAGGATAGCATGATAAGGAGCTAACAAATCCATACCCAAGATGACATCAAAATCTACCATATCTAAGTTGATTGATCAACCTAAGTCTCACGGCCCAAGAAAGTCACAACATAGGATCGGTGCACCCAATCCACCACTAAGAGTCTCCTACTAGGGTAGATACACAAATAAATATGGAAATAGGATCAATAGCAGAATTATACCCAAAGCAAAATATAAATACACATGGAGAAAGTCGACCCCAGATCAAATAACACAAATGTAGATAAAAAACAAATAGGGATAATACTAATGATGACCGCATCAAAAGCCTCTATCTCAAGCCTAGCAAGTACAGCATAGCAATGTCTGTGTCCACCACTTGACTGAGTGGCCCCATAACTACCACCATGGGCACCAGTATCTTTTCCTCGCATACTATTAGTAGAACCACTACCTCTTTTCACTAATATATATGTAGGCTTAAAAATATAGTAGGGACAATATATGGAAAAATGGCTTACCTCATCACATACAAAGCAACCTCTGCAGCCCAACTCAGTAGGGGGAGGTTGAGCTGAGTTAGAACGACCACCTGAAGTAGCTGAATTAGAAAACCCACCACTTTAACCCTACAAAGATCCTACATGGGTCTGCCATGATACCCAAAAAAACCTCTAAAATATCTACCTTAAGGAGTATGACCTCTAAACTTTCCCTATCAGCGTACCCTCTTGGCCACTCCTTGAGATTCTCGAAGAATAGACTCAGTCATATTTGCATGATCCACTATACTGTAAAATAACGCCCCTGACCTTACCATCTGGGAAATAGCAAGCTGAGATAAAACATCCAACCATTTCATAAACTTCTAAATCTTCTCAAACACAGTAGCAATACTGGCATAAAAATATCTAAACAAGGCATGGAAATATCCCTCATAATCTACAATAATCATGGATCCGTAATCCAAGGATCAAAATTATATCTTATCTAATACCTATAACTATAAGGGACAGGCCAGTCCAAAAAGGCCTCAGCAAACTAATCCTAGGTCATCTCCATAGAACTAAGAGGTCTGCAACTAATAAGTGAATCCACTAATCCCTGGTTTCATTTCTCAACTGATAAGTAGTATAAGCAACCCCATGCGACTCTAGTAATCTTAGATTATACAACTTCTCCCTACAATCAATCAAGAACTCATACGCATTCTCGCCCACAGCATAAAACTTAGGTGGACCAAAATAAGTGAATATCTTAAACCTCTTCTGAACCTCAGATTACATAATTATACTCGTAATAATAGGAAACATAATAAATTTAGTTGGCTGATATCCCACCTAAGGGGGTACATAGATAAATGTTGAAACCCTGAACTCAAAATACCATATTTAAATATCATCACAGAAGAAGGAAAAAACTCACAGTCCATAGAGTACCATAAGCAGATAACGGTACCACTAGAGGGACCACACTCAAAATTGGAGGACTACCATAGGCAGACTCTGGAATAGATGGGGGTATAATACTCAAAGTTGGAGGAACACCAGGTGTACTCAAAGGGCCACCCTCTAAACGAGTCAGCAAACAAATCAATAACCCCTTCAAGACTGGGATAGAAGAACTTTGTAGGGCCTAAGTAGGCCCCATATCTCTAGCATGCTCAACTTGAGGCTAAAGGGAAAGACCTTAAGTACTACCTCTAGATATGGCATATCGTCATACCCGTCGTCTACATCGGGCCTATCCATAACCCATAACTAGCTCTCTAGACTAGGCTCTTTCCTCAAATGATGGCTTTGCATCTTTAGCCTCATAGGATCAAGTCTTCATCATCTATGTAGAAAAAGGTGAAATATAATTTAGAATACAAGGTATAAAAGATTCGCACGATAAGGAACAAAATAAGGAAGTTTTCTAAATATATCTTATAGCTCTCGAAGATAAATATAGATGAATACATACCAATCCGCGAATATCTATTAGACATCATGTTCTTACACTAAATAGACCAATGAACTTAGCTGCTCTGATTCAAATTTCTGACGATCCAAAACTACGAGGCATGATGGCACTTTCCACAGAAAGCCTTGACAAGTAAACCTATCACCCAAACTAATATGAAATGAGAAAACAATACCAAAAAAAAAAAGTAAGGCTTCAAGAATAAAGTCAAACCATAGATATGCAATAATAGTAGGAAAATACATAACAATGATACCATAAATCACCCTAAAATCTAGTGTCGCGGTGTAAGAACCAACTAAGTACAACTCAAAGTCAAAATATACAGTTGATGGTTCAAAAAGGAACGTAATCTGTCTATGACTACAAAACAAGACATAAGTTAAAAAAAAGGAGTTAGTAGCTCAATTGCAAAAGCATAAGTCGACTGCTACCTCAAAAATACTCCAACCACCGCTCAAAATAAGCTATTGTGCAGTGCACTCATACCTAGATCAGCACAAAAAGTACATTGTAGGGGTGAATATTGTTCACTTGTAATCAGTAGGTATCGTAGGCTGACTAAGCAGAGTAGAAAATAATATATATAAAATACACACTATGGGCACGTTACCTGCAGTCAGAAAATATCCCAAACAATAGTCCACATCATCTCTACTAATAGTTAAAAAATATACACATAACCAAATATAAGTTAAGACGTAAACACAATAAGATAGACACTAAATCAAACACACAAATACAACATACAATGTACACAAAGTATGAAATGCAATGAAGATGATGATGATGATAAAGATAATAATGATGTCATATGTCTGAGGTTATCATACAACCTCCACATAAAACTACCGAGTTGTGCTCTTGAGATAGGACTAAAGAGAGGTTCACAACCCAGATATAATCCAATAACTAATACCAATCCAATATCCATAAATCCTCTTTGAAACATACGTCAGCAGAGGGTTTTGAAAGATATCACATTTTTTGTTAGAAAAGTTAGTATTTCCACTATGGTGCCAATATTTCATGAATGTATATGATATGAGGATGTAATTCTCACAACCAACCAGAATGAGACTTTCCAAGTCCAACTAATATACCAACCATGTGATACAAAAAGTCACTCAAAATGTCAACCATCCATGATCCAACATAATCCATAAACCAATAGAGTAAGCAATTTGATACCATATAAATCCCAACTTAGACAATTTCCGCCAAGAATAAAACAAACAATTATATAAATACTTGGTGAATAACATTACATAAGACCTCAAAAAATAACACCTAGTAATCAACGTCTCAAAACCACCAAATAACAATCGCATAGCCTCCCTAATGGGCACAAAATAGTAATAAATTCATTTACATGATTCGTTCCCACACCCATAACATATTTTATTTTAGTATTAACTATCCATCATGTCTAAAGAAAGTTAAGCCATAACCTACCTCGAAGGGTGGAATCTTGATCCAAAAATATCTAATTACTAAGTGTTTCCCTCACGAGCGAACTCAAAATCAACTAAAACATACAAATATAAAATCTATGTGCCAAAAGGAATAAAATGACACCCAAATTGCCCATTTTTGAGTTGAGGTAAAGACGGACCCCCAAAATGGATTTTCAAAAAAGAAGGAAAAATCAAAATTTAAGTTCAAAATATATTACCAGTGATTAAAAGAAACCGTATAAGAAAAACCCAAGTAAAAATAGGTTGAGATTGGGATTTAAAGAAAATAAATACTAATTTAGGCCTTCCATGCAAAAATCTTTAAATTCTACTTTTGAAATCATGATTTAACGAGTTTTAGATAATAAGAATCAAAGAAAAATAATTGAAATAGGAATTTGGAGCTTATCCAATCTTGAAAATGGAAGAAATCACCCAAAAACTCTAAATCCCAAATCTCTAAATATAAAAAATGGTGGAAAAATCAAGAAATTTTTTTTTTATACAAGTACCAGTGTTGCCCGTTAAAGCAGTCAAATGGTCATTTTAGCGATCATCGCTAAAAAGTAGGCCAGTCCTCTAAAACAAAAAGGGTTGCTTTAGTGGCCTCCATTAAAGTGGACAAGGCACCGCTAAAGCACCTTTTCCCAACTGGAGTCGGCCACTAAAGCAGCTGAAATAGTGCTTTAGCGGCTGCACCAGCAGGTTTGTGCATCAGCTGAATTTGAAAAAATTTGTAAGTCTTCGTAGACCCCTCGAGATTCATTTGGAATCTCATGAAAGGAATTAAACTATACTATCCGATCAAATTTGAAATTTTGAACTCAATGGCAATATCAAACTTCTAAAGAAAATGTTGTTTTCACAAAATTGACCCCCAATACTCAATTTTAGAACTTTTCAAACTGAGGGTCGAAGTGGGATACCAAAGATGTAAAACCACACCAACCATGTTACCAACCTAAAATCGATGTTCTGGATCTACTAGCATAGTCCATTTTGTCATCTGATAAACAGAAGAATAAATGTTGATCGAAATCAACTATAAAACCTTCTTTACCTCCAAATCCCCCAAACTTACAGAAATCACACCAAAATACATTAAAGATCATGTCAATTATTTTCATACCTAAAAATATCACAAATCAACCATGGGGAGAGGTTAAATGGTCAAATCATATAGAAATTCATAAATATTACCAAAAAGTCTAGTCATTATAATACTCCTTACCCTGTAGCACTAAGAAATGAATAAGAGTTTGGTATTGCAAACTCATATGGGAAAGAAAATATGCTAGTACAGCTTAAAGGAAAGTTCATATGACATAAAACCAGCCAAAAAGAAAGAAAGATTTTTGTGTAGGTTTAACTAATGTAGAATCAGAAATAAGTTATTCTACTTCAAAGAATGACGGTGTCTTCTCAATTCTAGGTCCTATAATTACTGATGATGAATTAGAGATCTAAGATGAAGAACCACTAGATGATTTTTTGATGTTTTTTAAACAATGTCTTCTCAGTGAAAAATGGTTATTTCTATATAGATTTTTAGACAACCACTCGATCATTTATGATCAAGTTGTCCTAAATCTTTATGTCCTAGAAGATGACAGTATCCTAGATTTTATTCCTCCAAGTCTAGAAAATAATGATTCTACAGAAGAATTTTTAAATCCAGTGATAATTTCTTTGTCCTTAACTCTGATGATACTCCAAAGGAAGAGCAAAAAAATACTCATCTGATAGCGACCCTATGGATAAATATTCAAAAATGAGTGATAAATTTCTAGTTGATGGATACATAAAAGACAACAAAGATTCCTCAGGTGATTTTCAAAAGTTTGTTGAGAAAACTACTTTGTCTTGAGCCGGGGGTCTATCGAAAATAGTCTCTCTACTCTTTCGGGGTAGTGGTATGGACTGCGTTCATTTTACCCTCCCCAGACCCCATTATGTGGGAATATGCTGGCTTTGTTGTTGTTGTTGTTGAGAAAACTACTAAATCCTCAATCAAATCCCTTGAAAAATACTATCCACCTATGTTCATGAATAAATACAAAGAACTAAAAGTCTCTGAAGTAGTCAATGAACAAGACATGATGACGGATGATCAAATCCCAAAAAGGAGGTCAGAGTCAATATCTATAAAGAAAATTAGTGGAACTAATTCCATACCTTCACCCTCAATTATATAAACGTTTTATCCTGGCCCAAAAGGATAAAAGATTTCTACAGTTAGATATAAATAAAAAACATGGTTCAATGAGAAAAGTACATAATCCTATCATAGTTCCGTTTCAGGTTCTCCAGAATTATCAGAGATTGTTGGAATGTACTTGGGATTGTCGATAAGAATATCTACCTCATATCCCAAGTCTTTGCTTTTAGTATCACAGTCTTACAAAAGGTCTGCTATGAAGATACAAGACAAAGACAGGAGAAGTTATGAAGTCACCTCTTTAAGATAAATTACATGTACTTTAAAAAATGTCATTAATATCCATTTCAAAAAGATAGCCAAGAACTACTTTGATCTAGGCAGGATCCCAACTTGAAATAAACCTATTTGTTATCACTGTTGAATATTCTAGCACGTCATATAATGATGATTGTAGAGGAAAATTTCAAATCGATCACTATCCCACAAGTGGGATACATCAAATAGGAAATATTTTAGGCCCTTACAAGTATCTGCAAAAATAATCTATACTGAAAAAAATCGTTCAGAACAATTCGGCCCTTGATAGAGCATGTAAAATAAACGATCTTGTCATTAAATCCAACTACCTTTATTTGAGCCACCAGAAAATATCAAAGAGATAGTTGTAGTTTAGGAGTTTCAAACTCCCCATACCTCTACACATTAGGTCCAAGATGACCAGGTGAACAAGGTACTTCAAGCAAAAGAATCTGACCACTTACAAGAAGAATAATGGATGCTTCTTTTACAAAATGCCTAGGCACATTGTGAGAAATTATCTTGATACCAAGAAGTCAAAATACTTAATCTAGATCCTTGAGGAAATATAAGATCACAAAGGCATCTATCTCAGCAAAAACAATGATCTTGAATTGGTCTTCTCACTGGACAAGGAACCAATAGAGGACACTCTCTTTTTTTGGATGTCTATGAAAAATTAGGTGCTATCTATGCAAGTGATCTATACCGAATATCAAGTGTATGAAAATATTATTCCTACCAAACCATAAAAAAGCCATCAAGTTTGATTTGTATGTTCAACACGTCATATATACTCTCTTTCAAAATGGCAGACTACCTCTAGAGTTGTTCACGAAATACATGGACCCTTTCAATCCCTCCATCCTTATATAAAGGAGAACTTTGAATGATCTATAATACTTCAAAAAAATTAGGATCTATCCTGAACCCTTTTAGAGTACATAAAAAATATCCTTTTTGCCATGTATTCGTAGAGCTAGCCAATGACTTCCATAAGAACACCTATGGTTTTTTGGTACTTGTGGCACCCGCACCTTATCCTTATGGAGTTTAAGTGTGACAACCAATTGTAGGGGTACGGATAAATCGAGTAACTTAAATAGATTTATTATAGCTCTAATAGATCTATTTTTGTTTGTGTGTGGATATTTCTTAACTTCTTTAATCATTTTTATTTTTAGTGTATTTATTTTAATTTTATTAATGCTCATATCTAGGGGGATAATAAGATAGTATTTGATTAAATGTTTTACTGTAATATTCTTTAGTTTTTTCTCATAGGCTTTGTAATTTTTGTATATTATTTTGAAGGTATTCTAAATATTCTATATCTTTTGTTCTAAAATATTCAATTAAATTTTCTTTTATAAGTATTTTTGTTAATCTTATTTCTTCCATATCTTGTCTCCAATATTTTAAATACTCATAGTCTATCATTTTATTCTAAAGTAGTTGTTGTTTACTAATTTTTGTGTAATATTTTATTCTAATTGTACTATAATTTATATCTGAATTAAGGTTATTAGTACTATTAATTATCTCTCTTCTTCTTCTCCTAATGAGTTTTTATGTTATATAAACTATTATCTGTACTTTTTTCTAAATTTTCTAAAGTTTCTTTTATCCATATTAATTTTTCTTTTAGATTTTCCATTATTTCTTTGAGTCGGTTTCTATAATTAATTTCTTCATATAGGTCACTTTAGTTTTCTCTATTTTTCTAATATATTCTAACATTTCTAATCTTTATAATATCCATCTAAGTAATAACTATCTAAATATGAGCAGTATCTTTCATTATATAGGTGTAAGTTTTCTATAGAACTTAATAAATCTTCATTAAAATAAAATACCTCTTCGTATATAATTTTTCTTATATCTACTATTTCTATATCTTTAAGTACATATAAAACAAGTATTTTAAATTTATCTATCATTCCATCAGATAAATAGGTAGTCATGTTTTTTCATATGATGCTATTTTCAAAATATTTCCCTCAATCATACACATAATAAAATATGATCATTTTAGATTACTATATAGTAGATTATTCTTAAATAACATGTTCTTTGGTCACTATTAGCATGTAATCTGGATACTTTTCCCTTAAACAGCGCCTCTACTCTGGCTACTCCCCATCACAGCTTTCTTGCCTCACCGGTTTCACCTTTAGGATGACATAGTTCTTAGGGATTTTTCTCCTTTTCCACTTTGCTAATAAACATCTTAACATGCTATTTTTTGAATAATTCTACTATAAAGTAACTAACATGAAATTGTTTTATCATATCATGATTGTCAGGAATTTATGAATTTAGCTATTCATAATCAGAAATAAATATACCTGTTCTGGTAGGTTTGATAATTTTGGGCTTTATTTATCCATAGCTTTTTCTAGGAAATATATCTATTTTTTATTAAATATTCAAAAGTTTATTTACAAAGGAGGAGGCTTGCTTTCAACACATGAATGTCTTGCCTCTAACTAAGCAAATGCTTTGCTATTTATAACCTAAGAATGAAAACGCATATACTATTTTAATTTACACCTGTCCTAATATAACTTTACACGTTTCCTATATACATTTGTCCTAAAAAAGCCAATAATGGGAATTGTTAAAAGCTAATGAATGAATAAAAGAAAAGTCAAAAAGTCTATCCTAGAAATAGTAAAGTTATTAAATTTTTACATGATTCACGTATCTTATTTTTCACAAAGTTAGCTTTTTCTCTATATGTTGCTTTCTTCCTTTAATATTTTTGTCTCATTGTCTTTCTATTATTGCTTCATTGATTTTTATCTTCTAGCTGGCGTCCTTATCTTCTTGGTTGGTTTTTCTTTTATTCTAGCTGGACTTCTGGGATATATTATCTCCTCCATTACATCTCGAACATTGATGGTCTGGATATTTGTGTCCAATTATCTTGCAATATCTTGTTAATAATCCATCTGAAATAAATCCTTTCCTGATTGCTCTTGCAGTAGATTATTTTTCTGGGTTAAGTAACGTCATTATCCATTGTCTAAAATCTTCCATATCTGTTTGTCGTAGTTCTCTTGAATTTGAATAAATCATTTGATGATCTCTTGAAATAGCTCCATATTGGGTTTCCAATGATATAATTATTTGCTAATTCTTGAATAATTATAGCTATTCCAATAAGTCGTTTATTTGTGCAAAAATCAGGTATCTCGATTTTGGGTATCTCTGGCTGCTGCACAATATCTTTCGGTATAATCACATTTTTGGTTAATCTTATTTTTACAACTTGTATAACTGGTTTGATTTCGTCGTACAATATCTCTGCTGGTGCAGTATAAAACTTTATATAAAATAGATTTCCTGTAGCCACTCTTTTATAGGTGGTGAATACTTTATGTAATTCTTCTATAGCTGTTAGTTCTTCTCCATCTTGGGTATATACGGTATTTAATAATCCATATTCAAAACATATTTTTATTAAGCTTAGGTTGGTTTTGGGTAGTGCGATTAGCTTGTTATAACCTTACAATTTTTGGGTTATATAGTTTATGTTTGGTTCTTGGATATTTGTAGCTCTGGGGTTAAGGTTTAAAAAAGTTTGTACTTCGTATATATTTTCTATATATCCTTAGGCTATATGGTTATAAGCTTTTTTATCTTGGTTCAAACCATCTCGATATGTGGTAATTTGTGGGGGTATGTACAAGGGGACTTTTTGTATTTTTGATATAAATGGTTTTTCAAATATCTTATTCATGTTCTTGTTCTGAAAACTTTGTCCACTAACTCCTTTGCTTGTACCTGCAATTCTAAATTGAGAAACGGTTTGAGTTTTATGCAGTGTCCTAACGTATCCTTTTAGCTCTGGAATTTTAATATCTTCCGATCGACATAACTCTACACACTACTGAGTTAGCTGATTCATAGCTTTAGACTTCAATTTAACTTCATTAGTCTTTAGCTTTTCTATTTCATTACCCATACTGTTCACTTTCATTGAAAGTGTAGTTGGGTTTTTGAGTATTTTTTCTAAAGCATCATCTTCTATTATATCGGTTTGTGTAGCTTTGTCTTGATATGTAATCTGCAATAACATTTTTGTTAGTACTAATTACTTCAATTGTAAATGTAAAATTTAATATATTCAATACTAGTCTCCGAATTTCTTTCGTTGTAACTGAATTTTGTATTTTCTTTGTTAACCACCAACGTACCTGTGTATTATTTGTTTGTACAATAAATTTGTTATATACAATATATGGCTCAAATGCTAATAAACATTTATATAATGAACATAATTCTTTTCTATTTATTTCCCATTTTATTTATGTTTCATTAAACGTACCTGAGTAGTAACTACAATGATGTTCTAATTTTTCTTCTTCATATCTATATTTAAGTACTCCTCCATAACTATATTCACTAGTATCTCCTTCTACTATATATATAAATTCTTTATTTTCGTCTAGAAATTGTAATTTTGGTAACTCTTTACAAAATATTTTTATTTTCTGAACGTGTTTTTTTATCTTCTTCGTTGTAATTATATTCTATATCCTTTTTGAATTTTTTTCTGTAAAGGCTTTAGGTTTTCTGCTAATTTTTGTATATATTCTCTTACTTGGTTTACTAATCCTAAAAATGATTGTAATTTATTTTTTGTATCTAATTCTTCTTTTGAATTTATTATTTTTTGTACTATATGTTGTTGCATTTTTACTCCACTTTTATCTATTTGTATTCCTAAAAACTCTATCGAGTTTTTCATAATTTTGGCTTTCTTTTCACTTAAACTTATTCCCGATTTTTCTATTATATCTGTAAATTGTTCTAATAATTTTAAATGTTCCTCTTTAGTTTTTGTATATAGTAGTATATCATCTATGTATACTATAAAATTAGGTAATTGTTTAAAATAACTATCCATAAAATGTTGATATCTACCTAGTGCATTTTTATATCCAAATGGTAATACATTCCATTTATAAAATCCTTGTGGTACTGTAAATGCGGTTAATTCCTTAGAATTTTCATCTAACTTTAAGTGGTAAAATCCTAATTTATAATCAAATTTACTAAAATAATTATATCCTTGTATTTGTATTATTTTTAATATCTTATTTAGTATTGGATAATTATATGTCATAGTTTTTGCATTTAGGTTTCTATAATCAATAACCATTCTACTTTTTCCTCTTTTTTGTTCAATTGTTTATTTACTATAAATGCTGGACTATTGTGTTTACTATTGCTTTTTTGTATATACTGTTTTTCTAATAATTCATCTTTATGCATTTTAAATTCTTTTAAATCGTCAAAATTATATGTTAATGATTTTTGAGTTATTATATTATTTTTATCTATTAATTCAATTTTTACAGTAGTTTTATGTTTTCCTCATCCTTTTAATGGATCTTCACTATATAATTGTCTTAATTTTTTTCTTTATTATTTCTACCATATCTATTGAAAATATAGTTATTCTTTTTTATTTATCAAAAATACAACTAGTTCTACTGTGTCTTCTATATTTTTTATATTTTCTAACTTTTGTGTAATTTTTTCACTTCCTTCTATCCAATCAGTTTTCTTTCTTATTTTATTAATAACTCTTTTTACCCTTACTTTTTGTTTACATGGTGTTGTAAACCACCAATCTGTTTTAATTATTATATGTGGGTATAATCTATCTAAAAATGACATTCCTAAAAGCATATCTTTTGATGTTAGTTCATAATTATAGATTTCTTCTATTGTTATTATTTTATCCCATATCTGTATTTTTACATTTTTAGCTTTATATGTAATTAAGCTTCCTTCATTATTAAATCCTTTGACTACTATTGGTGTTTTTAATTTATCACATTTACTTTCTGGTAAACAGTTGTATCTACATAAGTTTGCTTCTGCTCTTGTATCTATCATAGGTGTATAATACCTATTATAATATCCTTCTACTATTATTTTTACAAGTACATATATTTTCATATCATGTTAAAACTCTTCTTATGAATAATCTTTCTTTATTATATGTTATAGATAATTGTGTATGTTCTATATTGTATGGTTTTACTTGTTCTAACCATTTTATTCCTAATATTATGTCTACTTTTTGCATTTCTTCCTTTATTTCAAATTCTATTTTTATTTTTCTGACTCCTATTATTATTTTTATCTGTCGTATCTTTAATGTTTATTAGACTCCTTGGTAGATTTGGTTAACTTTTTACTAGATATTTTGCTATATAATTTTCTTCTTGTCCTGTGTTTAAGAATATTAAATATTCTTTTTCATTTATTGTTCCTGTTATATAATATTGATTTAAATTAATTGTTCAAGTTGTTTCATAACTTGTTCTTTTTTATGAGCTTGATGATTCTGGTTTTTCATGAGCTATTCTTTTTATTGTACTTATTCTATAATTTATTATTTCTAAATCTTCTTCTATATCTATGTCTTTGTAACTATAATCATTATTATCAATTGTTTTTACAAATTGTTCGAAAGGACTTTCTATTTGTATTTTATTAATTTTATTTTTTTCTCGTTATTTTATGTTTTGTTGTTAATACATATAGATTTTTACATCTTGCAGTAAATATTTTACTTCCTGGGGTTATTCTATTCCTGATATTTTCCAATATAATACTAATAATTTATCTATATTTTTATTTGTTATTGCCACTGAATAATTCGTACTTATTATAAATTTAAATTTTTGGTATATTAAATTTCCTTTTGTGACAGTTATTATACTTTTTTCTATAGGTTTTATAATTCTATCATCTGCTAAATATAATTCTACTGGTGTATCTATTCCTTCTCTAAAACATGCTTTTATTCGTATCTCTATTATCGTTTATTTCTTTATTAATTATTCTTTTTGTTACTAGTGGTATACTAGCTTTTCCTTTTGCATATCTATAGTATATTACATGTTCTTTATGGCTTACTACGTAGTATTCTTCCTTTTTTCTACTAAATATATTTTTAATTGTTGGTATTTTAAATATTTTTTCTACACTTAAGTCTAACTCTTTTCCTTTTATTTCGTCAGATATATTACTGTAAAATATTATTTTTTGATCTGTTCCTTCTTCATTTAAATATTCTTCCTTTGTTATTATTTTTATATCTTCTTCAGTTATTTGGTTCATTTTTATATCTTCTTCAGTCATTTGATTTATCTAATTCACTATCTATTTCATTATCTATTTCATTCTCCGAAATTTCATCTATACTATCTTCACTTTCTAATTCATAATCTATATAATCTATCTGCATATATTCTGTATTTTCAATTTTAATTTCTGATATTTGTTTATTTTTTTGGATTTTTTTTTGGTAATTTACAATCTCTAGTTAAATGTCCTAGTTTTCCACAATTATAACAAGTACATTCTTTTATAGATTTCTTTTTCCTATATGGTCTTTTATGTTTATAATTCTTTATATAATATCTTTTTCTTGGTTTCTTATACTTATATTTTGATTTTTTTGTATTCCTTATGTCTTTTTCTTTTCTTATAATATCTTTCTTCACATCCAAATTGAGGTGCTATTTTATCTTTGGAACATGCTAAATTTCTTATTAATGTTTTTTCCATTTTTATTTCTTCTCTATATTTTTCACATAGATTTCTATACCATTGTTGTAAAAATTTTATTCTTGCTCCTAGGGTATCTACTATTTTTGTTTCCTCCCAACTCTTTATTATTTTTGAACTAAATGGTTCAGGTAATTTACTAAAATATAATCTTCTTATTTCTGTAGTTTCTTCTATGTTATATGTTCCTTTATAATAATATTCTTTAAATGCGCATGTATATTTATCTATATAGCACATATTAGATATTGCTAATTTTAACATTAAAGTTTAATGCTTTAAAGATTCTTATGATGCAAAAGTATTCATGCTACATCATCTAGTAGAAATGATATACCATAAGGTTCAAGCTCAGCCGGAGATTTCCCTCTGCTAGAAATTTCCCATGTTAGTCTTATTCTTAGAAGATGAATATATGATTCACAATGATTTATCCTCTAGAAAAAAAGATGCATTCCTAAGGAAATATGGCCAAAAGAATGGAGAAAATAGAACTACACTGGTAGCCATCCCCACTGGGATAAAGGCTGATAAGAAGCAAAAAAATATCAGCCTTCGTATAAAATTATAAGGAAGTTACCAAAGCCATCAAAAGCATAAGTTTTAATGTTCTCATACAGGAAAAGGAGTGAAACATAGAAAGTTAGTCCAATAGGATGGGTTACTTCACCAGACCATTGAAAAGACGTTCGGAAGTCACCTACAAGTTGCTTATCCACCTATATGCACATAATATCACATGCCAATAACATACTTAGTTTTTCATCTTATTAGGATCCACCACATGCTTGAGAGCCTTAGTTTCAATAAATGGTGACGTAAAATTTCTTTATAACAACATAGGAGTGTGTTCCTATCATAAAAAGTGTGTTCCCAAATAAGTTTTTAATAATTTTAGTAAATGGGATGGGCTTGTTTTTTTTTTTTTTTAAATAGGGGGCCACGTAAGATAATGTATTGTGTATTTTTGTTTTTTCATATTAGGATTCCTTCTTCTATAAAAGGAATAATATGTATTTAGTTGGAAGACATCAAATTCTCCACTTAACACTCTTGTAAAGTTTTTCATATGAATAAAATATTTGTTAGTTTATTTCTCTCTCTTACTCCGTTCTACTGAAGGGATTGGTCCCTTAAGTCGGAGTAGAAAGGTAAGGAAACACTAAGGCAAGTGTTCTTATTATGATCTCAAAATGGATTTGTAAGTTCTTTCCATGATTATGAAGAAAATTGGCTTAGAACAACATAATAATTTTTTGATTTGTTCCTTAATTTATCAAAAACATATAAATCTACTTGTTGGGTAAAGACTTGTTCCCGTAAGACTATTGAGGGTGCTAAGGCTAGAGAGAGTCACTAAAGCATGTGTATATAAAAATGTAATGACTAGATTTTTAATGATTTATGAGAAATATTCATTTTTTTGTGATTTAACCATTTTACCCCTCCTCATGGTTACATTATGGTATTTTTAGTGTATAGGGATGCTTGGCATAGTTTTTATTGTATTTTAGTGTGATATGTGTGAAATTATGATCTTTGGTGGCTTAAAAAGCCTTATAGTTGACTTTGATCAACATTTGTTGATTTGAGCGTGGGATGACAAAATGGACTGCACCAATAGATCCAGAACGTCAATTTTAGCTTGGTAACATAGTTGGTGTTATTTTATGGATTTTATATCTCATTTTGATCCTCGATTTGGAAAATTGTGAAATTAGGTTTCGAGGGTCAACTTTGTGAAAACGACATTATTTCAAAAATTTGATATCTCAATTGAGTCCGGAGCATCAAATTTGATAGGGTCACATAGTTCATTTACCTTAAAAAGGTTCTCGGATGAATCTCGAGTGGTACGCGGAGACTTGGGACTTTCCAAGTTTACAGCTGGTGCTGGTGCAACCGTACCCATTAGTGGCTGGTCACGTATGCAACTCGACATGTTAGGCGTAAGTGTTGCATATGTGATAGCTTGGTCGCGATCGTAAGTCTTGTGTATGCAATGTTAGTGTCATGATTGTGATACTCACCTTCAAGCTAGGTGCTACGTACGCGACCCGGTGGTCGCGTATGCGATGTCTGGACCTATATAAATGCATATTTTGCCATTTTTCACCATTTTTGAAACTTGAAGTTTATGGTTTCATAATTCTGACTAATTTCTTCCACTTTTAAGCTTATGTAAGCTCCATAACACCTATTCCAACAAATTTATCCAAATTTTATCATGTAATTCTTGTTTAAACACAAATTATAAGGTAGAAATTGGAGAATTTTGCCTGTAAGGCCAAAAAATTATAATTCTCCAATTTAAACCATGATTTTAACTCATTTTCACTTGGGTGCATTTATAATCTTGTAATTTTCACTTTTCTTTCAATTTCATCTTCAAAATAACTTCAATTCTTGAGTTTAAAAAGAATTTTGAGGACTTTTGCCGATAAAGCTTAAACATGGTTTTTCTTCAACTGAAACCTCATTTTAACCTATTTTCTCTAGGGTTTTCAGTTGTAGACTCCTATAAATATGGGGAACATGTTTCAAAAAAATAAAATTATGTTGTTACCCTTATTTTTGAAAACCTCTTTCGGCGGTCCGTTTGTCTTCAATTGAAAAATAGATAATATAGGTATCATTGACCTTTTTTATGCATAGATTCTATATTTCTTTTTCTTAATTGATTTTGAGTTTGTTCATGAGGATTTAGGCTTTGGATTAAAGGCTTTTGCACTGTTTTTTTATATTTGAGCTAGGTTTTGGCTTAAATTTTTTTAGATTGGGTTGGAAAGTTAATATTGGTACAAAATCATGTAAAGGATGTGGAAACTAATCATAAAAATGGAGATATTATTATGATGTGCCCATTTGGGGGCTATGTTCTATTTGGAAATTTGGAATATTAACTGCTATGTGTGATTGTCTGGAGTCTTATATGATATTGTTGGCCTTGTGTTCATGAAATTAGTTCTATCTTGTCTAATAAAAAAGCCGAATGTGGTATTAATGGTATATTTTTATGTATTTTACTCTTTTGGCATATGGCTCATGGTAGATTTCATGGATGGTTGGAAATATTGAGTAGATTATTGCTCACTTGGTTGGTATATTGGCTGGATATGGAAATTCTCATTCTGTTTGGTTGTGAGAATTACATCCTCATATCATATATATTCATGAAACATTAGTACCACATGGAAATATTAGAATCACTGACTTTTTCTGACAAAAAATATGACATACTAAAAAACACTATCGAAGGATGTACCAGAGAAGAGTTATGGATATTGTTATTGGATATTGGTTGTATATGGGTTGACGAACTCCCCATAAGTCCTGCGTCAGAAAGCTTTAGCTCCATAGGTATATGCAAAGATTGTACAACAACCTTGGGCATCATCATCGTTATCATCATCATCATTATTAGCATTATCATCATTGTCTCCATTACATTTGTATTTAATTTGTAAATTTTTGTTGTGTATTATTTTTCTTGATGTGAGACCTGTCTATGTGTATGTCTTTCTTTGTATTCATATGTGTGATAGATGTATACTTGTACTTTTTTTTGTATTATTATGGTGTATGCGAATATTATAAAACTATTTGTGGAGACGATGCGGGCTGTTGTTAGGGATATTTTCTTGTTGCAGATGATGTGCCCTTAGTGTGTATTTTGTATGCTTTATTTTCTTCTTTGCTCAGTTGGCCTATGATACCTACTGAGTACAAGTGGACTGCACTTACCCCTATTGCGCCCTTTTGGTGCAGAACCATGTTTAAGTGCGCCTCACGATGGTTAACTTCAAGAAATACTTTGGAACTATTTAAGGTACTAGTTGGATTCTTGCCTCTAGAGTATACTAACCTTTCTGAAATTCAAGAGGGGGTGAATTAAATATTTTCTGTGAGTTGACTATTGGCTTCTCATAGTTGACTCTCCTATAGATCAATACACTTCACAAAATAGAATAGGTTCAAAATAATCAAGCAAATAAATAATCGAATTTAAAGTAAAGACACAGAGATTTATCCTAGTTCAGAACACCAATGTCGTGCCTACTTCCAATCCCCTTGGGTTTCAATATTCCTTAGATCGTTCAATGTCGGGCTCAAGTACAATGATGGGAAACATGTTCTGAAGACTAATTTTGTTATTCAGATCTTGTGACACAGGTTCAATTTGTGTTACAAAGTTGACTTGATCCTAAAATTTATACAACAATTGTAAACTAAGAGTTACAAGATTCGTGAAACTAAGATTGAGACCCTTTGAGATTCTTCTTTGAAGTTGCGTAACCTTTATCTATCTTTAGTTTTCTTCTTTTATAGTCTTCGACTACTACTCTTCATGAGTAAACCCAAGTGATTTCTTTTCAATCAAGGATTTGAATTGATTCCTTGATTGAGGAATGTAGTTGTATGATATGTCCATATCAGATATATCTATATATGGTTTTTACTCACATCTATATCAAATATGTCTGTTATCTTTTATTTCTTTTGGCCTTGTAGTGATTGATGGTTTTCTATGTTTGTTTGTGATTTTTTATTTACTTTATTGTGATTGATCTGATCTACCATGATTTTGGGACTGGGATTCTCCTTCCATTTGTTTTCACTTTGATTGATTCTCTTGGATGTCGCGGATCATCATTTGATGTGCTTCCACTCCTGGAGCCGGCTTCCTTAATTGCTTCCTTCATCCTTCTTTCATTAGCAGTTTTTGAATATCTTGCAAAAATCCATTCATTAGTTTGTCATTATTAAAACATAAACAAAGAAGGCTAACAATCTACCCCTTTTGATAATAACAAACGGGTATAAACATCAGTTGACTTCTCTCTCTGTCAGCTTGCTCTCCCTAACTTGTATACATTTCTTGAGTATAAGTCAACTTCTATTTGACATCAGTCGACTTACTCCCCCTGGTAGAAGGCATTTCTTAATTTCCTGATATTCCAATTATTCTACCCCTTTTGGTAAAATTAAAAAAAAAAAAAGCAAAACAAACCAGCAGACAAGTAGCAGATATATAAAATCTATTAACTAGACAGAGCAAAAATGGTATAGCAGATGGTGTATAATAAATCATATTACAACCCATCAACACAAGGGATAGGACCCCATTTGAATAATAATAAAAAGATTCATCAATGTTCACAGCTTCTTGACAAAGTAGGTCAGAGTATTATACATATTATGACAGAAGGTGTCATATGATTTTTTAATGTTTTTAAAGGAGGAGTAGGAGTTCTTGACAAAAATAGCTAGATCATCATTGGAGAAGTGGACTTGGTTCTTGAGGGAATCCATTTGGGTGAACATTCGAGTAAACAGTTTATACCCTTCTACTTTGACCCATCAACAGCCTATCTAACCATGCCTATGTCTATGTTGGTGCTTTTCTCAAGGTGTAGAAGTTTCATCATTGACACTTGCAGCAGTGAAACATTTTCCTTGATGGCCTTGAACCAATCCTTAGTCTTCTCCAGTTTCTTCAAAACAGGGGTCATAGGGTTAGAGACAGAGCTTACCTTGGGAAGTTTCAACCATTCCCGAGAAGAATCCTTCTTGCACCATTTTTCTTCAACTAAGACATACCCCATACTTGCAAATGTCTTAAAATCATAGGTGGAAATAACCTCTACTGGTATGTAAGCAGATAACTAGAGTAATATTGAATAATCCGAGTAAAGATCAAGCCATATGGTAGACTAGAAGAGTCATGAGCATCGGCTGCACTTTCAAGCATGTATTCACGGATCCACATTGCCCAATTGATTTTGATTTTCTTAACCAAAGAATAAGCACAAAAACATCATGATGGTAATATTGCTGAGAGATCCTTTCTGGGAGATCAGTGTAGTAGCAATTATATGATCCATAATGTAAAACTTGAAATAGAGGGACAGGGTACCAAAATTGGTCAAAGCAGAGTCAGTGTCTATCAGAAATTTATTGGCTTCTTCAAAGCTGGACTTCAAATCATCAGGCCAGTAATAATTCATAAAACAGATGTTATCATAGAGCATAGTATCAAAGGTATTCTTGAACAAAAATTCATTCACAATGATTTTTGTGCCAAGCTCAAGAGTCTCGAGTTTAACACTATTAGGGGAGAGGCGAAGATTCACATAAAACATGAGAACTAGATCCTCATAGACTAGAAGTCCATAGAGACGAAAGATAAGGGACAAATCTTGAAACACAAATAAGTGATTGATATTAGAGAAGGAGTCTTTTAATTGATGGAGATTAATAATACGACCAGGTACAATGGAGTGACCTTTAAAAGCGGAGAACTTTTCTTTGTGAGGGCATGTCTAGAACTTATACATGTCCTCTGGAGAGAGAGTATAGAGAGAGTTGGGATGAGTTTTCTTAGTGGAGGGGGATAAAATAGAATTAGGACAATATCTCTTGATAAAAGTTGACTGAGAGTCCATTGAGGATTTAACAGATGATTCAGAGAGAAGAATAGGGTTATCGGGGAGGGATTTGGGAAAAGATTTGGACAAGGTCACCATTGAATGGGTTTTATACATGGAAAAGGAGAAAATAAGAATTTTAAAAGGGGTGGATATAAAAAGAAGAGGACGGTTAAGAGAACTTGATGAGGAATGGAGGGAAGTATACAACTATTAGAGAAATAGGTGAGGGAAGTCGAAGAGGTGCAAGGGAAAAGGTAACGAATGGAAGTGAAAGGGAGGAAGTCGAAGGAGTGTTGGAAAGGTAAAGAGGTGCAGAGGTGACAAAAGAGGCATGAAAAATAGTGAGTATAATGATGAATTCCCTTTTAAAAATCAAATTTAAGAGAATTACCATAAAAAATATATTTTTTTGTCCAAAAATAAGTCTCATAAGTCATTAATACTAAGAATACCAAGTCTTCTTCTAAGGTGATAAAATGTTTCTTCTAACAGAGGTTTTGTAAAAGTATCTGCCAGTAGATTTTTGGAATTAACAAATGTTAACAAAAAATCACCATTTTCTACATAATCACGAATAAAATGATGTTTGATATCAATGTGCTTTTCCCTAGAATAATGCAAAGTATATTTAGATAGACTAATAACACTTGTCTTATTGCACATTATGGGAATAGATTCAAAATACAAAGTAAAATCAAGTAGTTGATGCATAATCCATAAAATTTGAGTGCCACAACTTCTAACGACTATGTATTTGACTTCAGTTGTCGAACTAGCAACTAAAGCTTACTTCTTGCTATTCCATGAAATTAGGGCATCTCTAAGAATTTGATAAGTTCCACTGGGGCTTTTTCTATCACTTTTATCACCTGCAAAATCAGCGTCTGAATATCTAATTAAGTTAAAATAGAAAGAGCAAGGGTACCATAGTCCAATGTCTTGAGTTCCTATAAGGTATCGGATGATCCTTTTGATGGCAGTCAGATAAGACTCTTTGGGAATCGACTGGAACCTGTCATACAGATGAGTTTAAATCAAGGCTTGTGGATGGACTCATTGGAGTTCCATAGGCCTTTCCTTTCTCCATACTGAATTTTTTGATGAGTTCCTTTATGTACTTAGCTTGACTGATGAAAGTGCCTTTGGGTATTTGTTTGATTTGTAATCCCAAAAAGAATGTGAGATAAACCATAAGACTCATTTCAAATTCTCCTTTCATCAAGTTAGAAAAATTTTCACATAGAGAGATGTTCAAACTACCAAAAATAATGTCATCAATGTAAATTTGCACAGTAAGAAGATTTGAATCTAGCTTCTATATGAACAAATTTGTATCAGTTTAACTTCTTTGAGAATTGTTATTTAGTATGAAAGTACTCAAACTCTCATACCAAGCCTTTGGAGATTGTTTGAGGCCGTAGAGTGCTTTTGATAATTTGAAAGCATGATTTGGATACAACAGATTTTCAAACCCTAGGAATTGTTAAATAAAAAATTCTTCATGAATAAAACCATTTTAAAAGGCACTTTTTACGTCCATTTGATATAGCTTAAAACATTAGAAGGCAACAAAAGCTAATAAAATCCGAATTAACTCTAACTTGGCCGTGGGGGAAAAAGACTCATCATAATAAATACATTCTTGTTGGTAATAGCCTTGAGCTACAAGTCTGGCTTTATTCTGATAACTTCGCCTTCTTCATTCAATTTGTTTCTGTAGAACCATCTTGTTCCAATAACTGAGTAGTATTTTGGTCTTTCAACTAAGGTCCAAACTTAATTTTATTCAAACTGGTCTAATTCTTCCTTTAAAGATTCAACCCATGATTCATCTTTAAGGTCCTCATCAATTTTCTTTGGTTTAATTTAGGATACAAAGGCAACAGATGCTTGTTTTCTCAATGATGCTCTTGTTTGCACTCTATCTTCTAGATTTCAGATGATGAGTTTATTTGGATAGCTAGCATCATGTTTCCACTATCTTGGAACACTTTGTTTCACTATTTCTATTGAGAGAGTCGACACTGGAGGTAGTCAACTTATCTTGTGATGTCTCAGAGGTTGTATTGTCATTTTCTCCAGATTATAGATTACTTACCTGTTCTGCATCAGCACTTAAAATCATAGAGGGTGATTAGATTCATCAAATACAATATGTATAGATTTCTCAACACACAAAGTTCTTTTATAAAACGCCCTAAAAACACGACTAGTGGGAGAATACCAAAGTAAAATACGTTCGTTACTTCGTGTAGGTCTCGTCAGTTATAATATCTAAATTGGATTCAAGAATACTATAATTATGACAATCATGTAGTCTTACCTTGCTAGATTCGACTGTTTCCATGAAGCACATATAGACGTCTTCTATTTCTTCTTCGGTTTCATCTTTATCACTCCAGGCTCTAAAAGTTTGATTTTTCCTGGATGTTTTCTTCTTAATTTTGGATAGTTTTGTTTGAAGTGGCCAGGGTTTCTATAGTGATAAAAACGATCATTGTTTCTAGTAGAGTCATTATTTTTTTCTCCTTGGGATCTTTGTTATCTCTATCTCATGATATGCCTTACTCCACGATTAATGAAGGTCATTCCTTTGATATTGGAATCTTCTAGAATGTCCTCTTATTCAGTTGGAGCAGCGTTAAAGGCTACTGATTTCTTTTTTTCCTCCATATAGTACCTGTTGATATAATTTCATTCATATACGATGAGGTCACCTCATAGTTCATCAATGTCATGTTGTGAAGATATCCATCTTCTAGAATAGAATCCTTTGTTTCCAAAATTTTTGGGAGACTTCGGACCAGCTTATGGAATTACAAGCTATCTTGATAGATCATCCCCAGTGATTTTAGTTCACATATAATCTTGCTAAATCTTGCAAACATTGTTTTAATATTCTTATTCTCTTCCATTTTGAACAACTCATATTCATTGACCAGAGTAGCAATCTTTGATATTTTGACTTTGGTAGTTCCTCAATAGGTTACCTACAATTTGTACCATATTTCTTTTGTAGTCTTACAAGTAAATATCTTGTCATATTCTTCTCCACTAACTGCACAAAGAATTAAACTTATAGCACATGCATTATTTTGGATTATCTCTTGTTATTCCTTGGTGACCTCAAAACTTTCAAGGTCTTCTATGTCAATATAGATATATTCTTTGACTTTGTCCTTTGCTTCTCTTTGAGTCCTAGAATAAGCTTTGGACCCTTCTTGATGACAACCCAGGCTTGGAAGTTATTTGATTGGACAAAGATTCTGAATCTATTTTTCAATAAGAGTAGTGTTGTCTATTAAAGTATGATGGTCTTGTAAAGAATTGACTATCCTAAAGAAGAGCATCAGGAATTTTATAATTTTCCATTTGTTCTTTGCTCACTTGCGGTTAAGCAACACTATTGGGGATACCTACTCTGATACCAATTGAAATTCACGAGGGGGAGTATTGAAAATTTTTTATGAGTCAACTATTGGCTACTCATAGTCGAATCTCCTGTAGATCAGTACATTTCACAAAACTAATCAGGTTTGAAATAATCACGTAAATAAATAATTAAATTTAAAGTAAAAAACACAGAGATTTATCCTGGTTTGGAACACCAATGTGGTGCCTACTTCCAATTCCCTTGGGTTTCAATGTTTCCTTAGATCATTCAATGTTGGGATTGAATACGATGATGGGAAACAAGTTTTGAAGACTTATTTTATTCTTCAGATCTTGTGAAATAACTTCAATTTGTGTTACAAAGTTGACTCAATCCTACTCTTTATACAATAATTGTAAACTAAGAGTTACAAAGCTTCGTGAGACTAAGATTAAGACACTTTGAGATTCTTCTTTGAAGTTGCATAACCTTTGTCTATATTTTGTGTTCTTATTTTATAGTCTTCGGATGCTACTCTTCATAAGGAAACCCAAGAGATTTCTTCTCAATCAATGATTTGAATTGATTCCTTGATTGAGGAATGTATCTGTATGATATGTCCATATATGGCTTTTACTCACTTCCATATAAGATATTTCTGTGATCTTTTATTCCTTTTGGTCTTAGTGATTGATATTTTTCCAATTTTATTTGTGATATTTTCTTTCTTTTACTTTGATGTGATTGATCTGATCTACCACAAATTAGGGAATAGAATTCTCCTAATGTTTCTTTTTGTTTTGATTGATTCTTTTAGAGGTTGCTGATTATGATTTGATGTCCTTCTATTCCTGGAGCTGACTTCCTTACTTGCTTCCTTCATTCTTTCATTATTAGTAGTTTTCTAATATCCTACAAGAATCCATTTACTAGTTTGTCATTATTAAAATGTAAACTTAGGAGGCTAACACTTTCTTTATTTAGACGATGTATTTATTTTGGATTTAGAGATAGAGTTGTTCCTATTTTGGATATCTTATGTATTTTGAGCTTGAGTTGTACTAGTTAGTTCTTACATTGTGATGTCAGGTTTTGGGATTATGGTGTGATATATTTAGTTATGTTCCTTTGCTCTTATTATAATGTGTGGTTTGTCTTTGTTCTAGAAGCTTTACTTTAGGATATTATTACTATTTTCCCATTTATAATAGTTTGTGTGATAGGCTTACTTGTCAATATTTGCCTCGATAATTATCATCATGACCCTTAGTTTTGGGTCATGACAAATTTGTATTAATGTAGCCAGGTTTGTTAGTCTCATTAGTGTAACAATGAGGTATCCAATAAAGTCTCATAGATTAGTACGTAAATTTTGGTATCTAAATACGAGAGTCTATAAAATGTGTTTAAGAAATTTCCTTCATTTTGTTCCTGATCATATGGATTTTCTTCACACCTTGTGTTCTAAGTTAACTTTTGCTCTTTTTTATGTAGATGGTAATAAATAGGTCTCATAAAGTTAAAGATGTTGAGCCTTCATCAAAGAAGAAAGCCTAGTCTAAAGGGTGGGTTGCGAGTCATGGACAGGCATAAGATGGTGGGTGGGCACATAGATCTGCCCCATTAAGGAATATTGCTAGGGGACTCTTCCTTGAGCGCCGTGTTGTGCATGTTGGAGATGTGGGTTCTACTTTGGTTCCTTCGAGTTATTCTACCCTAGTCTTGGAGAGGTTGTTGATTCGCTTATTTGTCCATTTAGAGGGTTCTCCTTTGAATATGCTTGGTGTTCCTCCAGCCTCGACTGTGGATCCACCAATAGTACCTACTTCTAATTTTGGTACTCCAAAGACTCAAAGTATTATTCCTCCTTCAGCGCCTGCCTCTGAGTATGGCATTTTGAGATTAAGAGTTTAGGCTTTATCGTGTTGCCTCCTCAGATGGGATATCAGTCTGCCCGATTCACCATGAATCCTCTTATTACAAGTGAAGTTATGTCTTCTAAGAATCAAAAGAGGTTTAAGAGGTTCACTATGAGTTGTAGGAAAGGATGCCTATGAGTTCTTGATTACTATCGTAAGAAATTGTATAACTTAGGTTTTCTTGAGTCGCATGGTGTGGCGTATACTACTTATTAGTTGAGGGGTGTTGCTAGAGATTGGTGGAGGTCAATTATTGGTTGCAGACATCTCAATTCTTCTAAGATGACTTGGGATCAATTTTCAGAGGCCTTTTAAGAGAGGTTCATGCCTTACAGTCTGAGGGATCGGATGAGAGATGAGTTTGAATTCCTGGAGTAGGGATCCATGATTATTATAGAGTATTAGGCATGATTTTATTCCTTGTTTTGTTATTCTTATGCCGCCGAATCTAAGAAGATTTGGAAGTTCATAAAAGGGTTGGATGTTTCCTTTCATCTAGCTATATCTCAGATGGTAGTGTGTGGAGCATCATTTTAGAGTATTATGGATCATGCTAAGATTACTGAGGTTATTCTTCATGCATCTTAGGGAGGTTCTACGAAAGTGCTCTATTTGTGCAAGTTTAAGGGCCAAACTTCTTGAGGTAGGGATTCAAGAGGTTTCTATGGTTATCATGGTGGACCAGTGCAGGAAGCCTTATAGAATTTAGGCAGTGGATCTTCTGGTTTAGTAGTTTTGGTTGCTGCCCTGGTCCAGTCGTACCTTCTTATACTGAGTCAGGCCCGTAGAGGTTGCTATATGTGTAATAAAACTAGCTATTTAGCCAAGGACTGTCCTCGCTATTTTTTTTAAAGGTACTTCTATTTTAGTTGTGATAAGTAAGGGTTCTACCAGAGGTGTTTGAGGCTGAGGTAGTGGAGCCCGTGGTGGTGGTCGAGGGCTATTCAGCCAATTGGTGGTCATAGACAGAGCTACGCTATACCTGCCAGACCAGAGATAGAGGGTTTCCAATTTTGTTGTCACAGGTATCATCCCCATTTATTTCAGATCTACATTTATGTTATTTAATGCTGAATCAATTTTTAAAATTTGTCTACATGTTTTTCTTTAGGTTTTAATTTTGTTTGTGAGCCTCTTGATGTGCATATTTGTGTATCTACCCCCTAGAAAACTCTTTAGTGGTGGATCAAGCTTACTGATCTTGTATTGTGACTTTTGCTAGGTGTAAGACTTGGGTAGATCTGATTGTATCGAATATGGTAGATTTTGATGCCATCTTGGGTATGGACTGGTTGGCTCTTACTATGTTGTCCTAGATTATTATGCTAAGACTGTAACTTTAGCTTTGCCAAATATGCCAAGAGTAGCTTGGAAGTGTGTGCTTCATTCGAGTCCAAAGAGATTTACTTCTTTTCTTCAGGCTCATCATTTAGTTAAGAGGGGATGTTTGTCTTATTTTTCTTATATTCGTGATACTATTGCTGCTTCATCTCTATCTTTGGATACTGTTTAGGTGGTCCGTCAATTTATGGATGTGTTTCCTACGGATTTGCCTAGTATGCCCTTGGATCATGATATTTACTTTGCCATTGATGTTGAGCGGAGCACGAAGCCCATTTCTATTCCTCCCTATAGGATGGCCCTAGGTGGGCTGAAGAAATTAAAGGATCCACTATAGGATTTATTGGATGAGGGATTTATCTGACCTAGTTTATCACCTTAGGGTGTACCTATCTTATTTGTGAAGAAAAAAGATGGATCTATGCGTATGTTTATTGATTATCGGCAATTGAATAAGGTAAAGCTAAAGAGTAAGTATCCTCTTCCTCGTATTGATGATTCCTTTGACCAACTTCAGGGTGCTTTGGTATTTTCGAAGATTGATTTGAGATTCGGGTATCACCAGTTGAGGATTAGAGCTTTGGATATTCCGTCGATAGCTTTTTAGACTCGGTATGGTCATTATGAGTTCTTGGTCATGTTTTTTGGGTTGACCAATGCCCCAGCTGCATTCATGGAGTTGATGAACCAGATATTTGACCGTATCTTGGATCCTTTGTTATTGTATTTATAGATGATATCTTGGTTTACTCTAAGAGTGAGGCCGATCATGAGGATCATTTCCACAGTGTGATTCAAAGATTGAGGGATGAGAAGTTGTATGCTTAGTTCTCTAAGTGTGAGTTTTGGTTGGAGTTTGTCCCTCTCTTGGTTTATGATGTGACTAAATAAGGTATTACGGTTGATCAAGCCAAGATTGTAGTAGTTTTTGATTGTTCTAGGGATATTTCTCCGTCTGAGGTTTTGAGTTTTGTTGGGTTAGCAGGTTATTATCTGTGTTTTGTTTAGGGTTTTTCATATATTGAAGCCCCAGTGGCCAAGTTGACTTAAAAGAAGATCTCTTTTCAATGGTTTGATACTTGTGAGGCGAGATTCCAAAAAATTAAGGATTCTTTCACATCAGCTCCTATCTTGACATTGCCCAGGGAGGGAGTGGGTTTTACCATTTTTTTTATGGTTCAGGTGTTGGGTTAGTTGTTGTGTTAGTGCAAGAGGGTAAGGTGATTGTGTATGCTTCTAATCAGTTGAAAACCAAAGAGAAGAATTACCTTACCCATGATTTGTAGTTGTACACAGTTGTTTTGGCTTTGAAGTTGTGAAGGCACTACTTGTATGGAGTTCGTTGTGAGATTTTCTCGAATCATCGTCGCCTTCAGTATTTTTTCACCCAGCAGATCTTATTATGAGGCAGCATCATTGGCTTAAGTTGCTTTAGGATTATGACTTGACTATTCTCTATCATCCAGGAAAGGCTAATGTAGTTATCGATGCCTTGAGCCGGACGTCAACTGGCATGGGTAGCTTGGCGCATCTTTTGACCCAGGAGAGGCCTTTGGCCTCTTAACACAACCCTAACCGGGGCCTTGACGTAATGGACATCCTAAGTCCAACCAGGAATAGGGACCACCCCCATTACCCAACCTGACCATTTAAATTCATACCTCCAGTCAGAGGAATTCCGAACATATAAACTAATTATACCTTTTAGAGTTCTATTACCAAGTTAAACCATGCAATAGTTCCATTAAAAGTCCAAAAATAAAGTAAAAGAATTCACATAGGGATTTTTTCAAACACATTGGGAGCATAGTGTTTCCAAAACCAAGTACCAATTAATCATTCCCATTCAATCAAATGTCCACACCACCATTAAAACATGTAAATCCATAATTAAAACATTGGAAAACATAACCAAGCATTTATAACCAAACCCCCCAACATATATTTGAAAACCCAAAACCATACAACAATTAGGCCATGAAAACAATTCATAAAACATGCCTTTGGTTGGAACTAACAATGAGGGAGAAGTATCTTGCATTAAATTAAGAAGAATATGAGAAAAAATCACTCGTATGAGCCTAAATTGACCACCTTGAAAGAAACCCTATCTTTACATAAACCAAGAGCCTTGAGAGATTTAGAGAAAGTTTGGAGTGTTTGATTGATTGCAAATCGGTTAAATGAAGCCCCAAAAGGTGTTTTAGGTTGTGGGGTCCCAAGGAGTTATAAGAGGAAATGTCCACATTACCCTCAACTTAACCTGTATTAAATGCCCGTAAGTGGGTACGACTATCCCCTCCATCCATACCCTAGGGTATGGCGGTACCCTTACTCATACCCAACGCCTCACCTTAGACCCCCACACTGGTTAACATACGACCATGCAATACCATATCGTACCCTAAGGTACAAAAAGTATCTTGCAACCCGTACCCTAGACAAAATGTGATCAAGGATACACTGATTAGCATACGAGTAAGCTCCGTACGACCCATACGCTAACATATGCCTTATGTGTTGTCCATTCGGACCTTGGATATAAACCTATCCCTACCACTCTATTTAAGGTACGACTAAGACCCTCCTAAACTGTATCATAACATACGACTATTAACCCTAGTCGTATGATGTCCAGTGAGTTTAAAATAAAGGAAATTTCTAAGGATCCAAACCTAGGGTGTTTCAGTCTCCCCCACTAGGATTATTCATCCCCGAATGACGGACAAGGTTGTACAAGCACGAATTACACCCCAACATAACTATTCCAACCTTTAACTAAGTTAGAAAACAAAGATTCAAGAAAATTAATCTTGCTTTAACTAAGTTTGAAAACAAAGATGTGATAAAGAGCACATACCTTCCGCACGAATATTTGGAGCAGAAAACAAATGCGGATACTTGGATTTCATGCCCTCTTTCGCTTCCCAAGTAGCCTCTTCCACTTTGTGGTTATGACATAGAACCTTAACCGAAGTTACATCCTTGGTCCGCAATCGACGAACCTTCCTATCTAAGATCTTACCGAAATCTCTTATAAGACAGAATTAGAGATACACAACCCTTCCAAAAGAACAGCTGATGAAGGACCACCTAAGATCTTTCTCAAAATAGAGACATGAAATACTGGATGAATGGAGCTCAAACTATAAGGCAACTCCAATTCATACACTACATTACCAACCCTCCTCAAAACCATATAAGGACCAACATATTGAGGACCGAACTTTTCCTTTTTCCGAAACCATATTACTCCCTTCATGGGAAACAGCTTTAGGAACACCGTATCTCCAACTTCAAACTCCAAGTCCTTATGCCTTACATCCGCATAGGACTTTTAGCTACTTTGGTTAGTCTTAAGCCTATCCCAAATCACCTTTACCTTTTCCATAGCCTGATAAACCAAATCTGGTCCAAACATATTCACCTCACCAAGCTTGAACCACCCAATAGGAGATTTGCACCTTTTACTATACAATGCCTCAAAAGGGGTCATGACAATACTAGAATGATAGATATTGTTGTAAGCAAACTCTATCGGGGTAATGCTCAACCCAACTACCACCATAATCAATCACACATGCACGAAGCATATCCTTTAATATCTGAATAGTCCTTTCTGCTTTTCTATCCATCTACTTTCTGCTTTCCTATCCGTCTACGGGTGAAAAGTAGTACTCAGACTAACCTTAGTACCCAACACCTGTTGAAATGACTGCCAATAGTTAGATGAAAAATTCATACCACAATCAGAGATAATCAAAATAGGTACCCCATGCAGCTTCACAATCTTATGAAGATACAACCTCGCATAATCCTCTGACGAAAAGTTAGTCCTCACTATCAAGAAGTGAGCCGACTTTGTCATCTTATCCACGATGACCTAAACCAAATCAAATTGGTTTAGAGATCGAGGAAGACTGGTAACAAAATCCTTGTTGATCACCTCCAATTTCCATTATGGCAATTCGATCTCCTGTTATAAGCCTCCAGGCCTTATGTGCTCAACTTTCACTTGTTGACACACTAAACATTTAGCCACAAAATCTGCCACATTCTTTTTCATACAATTCGACCAATACATCTCCTTGAGATAGTGATACATTTTCGTTGAACTAGAGTTAACAACATAGTGCGATTCATGTGCCATAGCTAATACCCTTTCTCGTAACCCATCTACGTCCAAAATACATAACCACCCTTGGTACCTCAACGTACCATTGCCACTAATATCAAATACCATCACCTTTTATCCACCTATCTCACCCTTGATCCTCATCAAGATAGGATCTATATTTGCTTCTCCTTGATCTCTATACCAAGAGACGACTGAACCACTTCCTGTACCATCACACCACCATTCTTCGAGTCCAAGAGATGAACTCCAAGATTAGCCAAGAGTTGGATATCCTTCACCAACTCCCGCTTCTCCTTTTCTACATGAGCTAAACTCACCATGGACAAGCTGCTAAGAGCATTAGTAATACTATTTGCCTTACCTAAATGGTAGTGAAGACTCATGTCATAGTCCTTGAGAAGCTCAAGCTATTTCCTCTACCAGAGGTTAAGCTCTTTCTGAGTAAACACATACTGTAGACTCTTATGATCAGAAAAGATATCTACGTGCAATCCATACAAATAGTGCCACCGGATCTTCAAAGCAAACACCACCACTAAGAGCTTCAGATCATGAGTTTGATAATTCCTCTTATGCACTTTCAACTGCCTAGAAGCATAGGTGAAATCACCTTACCATGCTGCATCAAAACACAACCAAGTCCTACCTAGAACGCATCGCAGTAAACTACAAACCCCTTATAGCCTTCAGGCAAAGTCAAAATCAAAACTAAAGTTAGCTTATCCTTCAGCTTCTTGAAACTACCCTCACAAGCATCCAACCAAGAGAACTTTACCTTTTTTATGAGTCAACTTAGTCAATAGGGCAGCTATCATTTAAAAACTTTCCATACACCTCCTATAATACTCGGCCAAACCCAAGAAGCTTCGAATGTCAGTTGAAGTCATTGATATAGGCCAGTTCATAACCACCGCCACCTTTTGTGGATCCACCATGATCCCCTCACTAGACATAATATGACCTAAAAAAGTAACAACGTTCAATCAAAACTCATATTTAGAGAATTTGACATACAATTGTTGCTCTGTCAAGGTTGGAAACACCATAGGAGGTGATTGGAATAATCCACCTCACTCTTAGAATACACCAAAATATCATCAGTGAACACAATGATAAAAAGATCCAGAAACTAATGGAATACCCTATTCATCAAAGCATTGAATGTCGCTGGGGCATTGGTCAAACCAAATGGCATAACCAAGAACTCAAAGTGCCCATGCCGGGTATGGAAAATGTCTTAGGGATATATACCTCCTTAATCTTAAGCTGATAATACACAGACCGAAGATCTATCATAGAAAAGAATTTGACACCTTACAACTAATCAAATAAATCATCTATCCTTAGAAAAGGATATTTGTTCTTAAACACTACCTTCTTCAACTGTCAATAATCAACACACATCCGAAGGGACCCATCCTTCTTATGCATGAATAACAAAGGTGTACCTCATAGCGACACACTAGGATGAATGAAACCCTAATCCAAAAGATCCTTAAGTTGCTCCTTAAGTTCCCTTGACTCCATCAAAGCCATTTTATAAGGAGGAATAGATATTAGATGAGTGTTCAGAACCAAATCAATCCATCAATCAATCTCCCTATCTGAAGGAACATGTTGTGCCCAACCACACACGCAAGTGTATGTGGTCTCACCAAATAGTAAAGTAGCCCTTTAGACACTAAGTATCGATCCCTCAGAGACTTGTTTTAACAACTACTCAATTTCAATTCACAATCGAGATTCAATTGATGCAATTTAACCAATAGAGTTTGAAAGTTATAAACTAAAAATAAAGTAAACAGTGCGTAAAAATAAAGACTTTAGATAATTAATGGAGAAAAACCTATAGTTATGGCACTTCAAACAATTATACTATGCTATTTAACCTCAGTCATTAGATTATTTCTCTTGGTTGTTGATTCACGGGGTTGATTTTATGATCATGCTCTCTTGATCCTCTAATCACCTATCTAACTTAGCCCCACAACTACATCATTGAGCAGGGATATGAGACTAAGCTAAACACATTTATATTTTATCCCGCAATAAACTAAGTAGGGATTCTAGGTATATCTCAATCCTAGATGCTAATTCAAATTCCTTATCTCATAAAATAATAAGAACCCTACTTTATTTACCCCTATGTTCTATCTTCCCATTCCCTCTCTCGAGATAATAAGGTTGATAATATATGTATTCTAAGGTTAGCTACTCCTTAAAATAGTTGAAACAAGGATAAATAAACACCCAAATATGATAATCAACTCAACCAAACTCAATTTAAAACAAAAGTAATGATGTTTTTGGCCTCAACCCTAGAAAGAGGGAGTTTAGCCACTAATTGACATAACTGTAATCAAAATTATTGAATACATGTTATAATCCAGTAAAAACTAATGTAAAGAGAAATAAACCCTAAAAGAAGTGTTCTGAATGCCCTCTCCAAGATGGCTAGAAGTCTAAAAGTGAATAGAACAAATAAAGGAATCCTATTTACAGTAGTGCATTTTGGCCGTATATGGACTAAGGGGTGTGTTCGGTTGGTCCAGCCTACTGGAGGGAAAAGCACATTATGTAGATTAGTCCAATGGAGAGAGAAGCACACCACATTTTTTAGTCCACCAGAGAGAGGTCCTCATTGTGGAAAATTCATTGGGCTCTCTAGAAAGTGCCCATTTGACGTTACGCTTCACCTTGTGCTTTCCTCTTCCATCATTGCTCTTGTGATGTCATTGTCCTTCAATTTTCATCTTTTATATTGTTTATATATACTCAAAATCAACTCATCAAGCGTCCTACATCAACATACACCATGTATTAGAGCTCAAAACAACACAATATCAAGAACGGTGAACTAGAAACATGAGCTAAGACTAGGCTTACCCACATTGATCTTTAACTTATTATTTTGACTCTTGGCTTGATCCAATTGAACTTTGAACATTATACACAAATTTTTACTCACTTAAATACACACTCAAACCATTAGGAACTCATTCAAAACATTAGAAACCACTACGATAGACTAGAATGACACCTAGCTCAAGCTAGTTAGTTAAACTAGTTTTCTTGTTTTGTCTCTAAATGATCAATTTGAATCAAAACTGGTTTGAAAACACATTTAAACATCGTAATTACATAAACACTTATATGCTTATTTATATCATCACTAACACATAAAGAACATAAATTATCCTTACAAAAAGGCTAAATAAGATAGGATAATAACATAAAGTGCATAAATACACCTAACATCAAAACGCCAGGAAGATCATCTAGAAAGGCCTCAGGAAACTCATTCAACACTAGAACCCAATGTAAAGAAGGACCCTCCAAGTTAAAATCTCTAACCCAGACTAAATTATAAAGACACCATTTAGATATTAACCTTCTAGCTCTAAGATATGATATAAAACTCCCTTAGGAGCTAGGGAACCACCCTCCTACTCTATAATCGGTTCACCAGGGAACCTAAAGACAACCTTACTAGTCCGATAATCTAAGGACACGTAGCACGAATGTAACAAATCCATCCCAAAAAGACATCAAAATTTGCTTTATTTAATTTGAAAAAATCCACCAAAGTCTCCTTACAACCAACAAACATCGTGCATACCCTATAGACTCTTTTACTAACCACAGAGTCACCTACCATGGTTGAAAGAGAAAAAGGATCCAAAATAACCTCGAGATAAAATAAAAATACACAGCCATAAATGGGGTCACATTAGAGAAAGTGGACCCCAAATTATATAAGAAATAAACATCTAGAGAGAAGAGTTGTAACATACCATTCACAATATCAGGCGATGCCTCAGACTCCTATCAGGTAGTGAGAGAATATAACCAATTCTAGCCTATGCCAGTACCAGAAAAAATAGATGTAAAAGCAGCACCCTTCGATGCTGGAGCAGATAAAAAGCAACTGAAACCTTGTTTGCTCCCAAAACAACCTTACTAATTGGATAATTTCTAAGCATATGGCCTGGTTGACCACATCACCTCCCTTAATCATAGAAGGCCCAATGCAACCGACCATAAAACCTACAAAGAGGACATGATAAAGTTGAATGTGCACCACTTGCTTAAGGTTGAGCACCCTATGCCCTAAAGTTATCGCATCCCTATTGACGCCTATCACCCGACTACTTCAAGTAAGAAGCACTAGCTATAGAGAAGGAACCAGAACTCCCTCACTTCTTCTTTGGTCACATACCACCATCCTGACCACTTTGTTATTGACCACCACCCTGGTGAGAGAACCTCAACCTCTTACCCTGCCTTTTACCTATCTCAGTCTACTTTATTTTTTCCTTCTTCATCTATTACATATGAATAACCAACCAAGAAATATCCATGTCCTTGATCAACAATGTAGTATTTCTTTCAAGGATCAAATCTCGAGACAATACATAATTAAACTTTCTTATCTTGGCCCTCATATCAGACACCAAATCTAAGCATACCTAGATAGCTGGTGAATTTTCAAGGAATACTTCTTGATCGACATCTTTCCCTATTTAAGGTTAAAAAATTCCTTTATCTTTGCTTCTCTCAACTCCTGGGGAAAGATATGGTCCATAAAAGCATTAGAGAAAGTCTCCCATAAGGATGATTCCTCAACATCACCCCTTGCCCGATCTAATTCCTCATAGCATTGGTATACCACATCCTTTAGCTAGTAGGCACCAAAATTCACCCCTTCCACATTCATGGCCTGAACGACCCTAAAGATATTTCCCATCTCATCCAGAAAACCTTGAGGATCTCCTCTACCTTAACACTAGTAAAAGTTAGAGGATTCAACTTCATAAATGGGCCAACCCTTGTGGCCCCAGAAGATGCAACACTAGATACACCATACTTAGCCTGAGAAGCTACCAATCCAGCAATCATATGAATCGACTGACGAAACTCTACATTCATCACATTATTCTGAGGAGGACTAGAAGAAACTGGTAAAACTCTAAAAAAATTAGTAACTAGACCCCTAGATCGGGTATAGATCCCTTGAGTAGACGTGTCCCGTTAATATTATCCCCAGTTACGACAGAGGAGTGTCCATGACCTTTATATTATTAAGGCATGATCTGAAAATCAAATAAACGGAATTAGAGAAGATTCCAAGGATCAGATCCAAAGCTTGAAAATAGATAACAACGACGAGAAATATTTCCTAAATGCCTCATAGCCTCTTCCTTATTTGTGTGGCATGCTACACATCCTTAAATAAGACTCAACTTGACACGGATATGTAGAATCCCAATGACCATGAACCTAATGCTCTAATACCAACTTGACACAACCTGAACTGGGGCCTTGTCATAATGGACATCCCAAGTTTAACCAGGATTTGGGACCACCCCCATTACCCAACCCGACCATCCAAATGCATACTCTGAGTTGGAGAAATTCTAAACATATAACTAGATAACATAAATTTACCAATCCAAAATCTAGGATAGGTCCATAACCGTGACCAACCCAAGTAAGTCACCCATCCAGTACCCAATAAATAATTGTACCAAAACCAAAAGAATAACCAAGTTCTGTCCATAACATAACATAAATAGATGGAAAAATCATAAATTTCATCAAACTATATTAGCCCCAATACCAATGCCAATACTAAGGTTGACACCACTACTGACACTACCCATTTCCACCTATAGTAGTTTCATAAAGCCTCTAACCGAAAGTAAAACAATATCTGATTGGGACATGCCCCCAACCATAGATAAAACTAATGTCTATAAAATGACCAAAGTATGAAAATACATCCATGATATGAAATGTAGCATTCCAGCTTATAGAATCTCACCACTTTAATCAACTAAACTGATCTTGGGTTTGAGTACTAAGTAGAAAGAGTAAAATCGTCAGTTCATGCATCACGTAGGGATACAACCACCCAAAGATGTGTTAGTAGGTGAACTCTAGTAGGTACTCAAGATAAGGATTAAATTATCCTAACCTTTATAACCAAGTAAGCCAACCATATGCATTCATAACGATATATATATATATATATATATATATATATATATATAACACTATGCTGGGAATGGGAATAGAGTTTAGCTTGCATTTAAAACCATTAACCTAGGTATGTGTAGCTTAACCATCCTAGAACCACCCACAGACTATATGGGTCCAGTGTAACCCTCTGAATGGGTCTCGATATATGGAGTCGCACGAATCGGAGATACTATAGGAGCAGGGGATTCCCAAATACCCTTTTCTCTCCATGATAGATATATACAAGTGTAACTTAAGGGATTCCCATATACCCTATAAGTATCATATAAAGTCGTCATGACCAATTCTTATGTTAGCAAATATGAGTTTTTAGTGTCCATCCATTGGACTCATACCTTCTGATTAGCTATCATACCCTACCATTATTGCCCAATGAAAACCATTACCACATAACCAAAATACCATTCCATTTATTATTAAACATGGCTATAAGTAGTGGTATCGCCATACCAATTATAGATTACAAGCAATATCCTTAGCCATCATTTTTAAGAAGAAGGGATTCCCATGTACCCATAGATTACATTATTAAGTTGACTTGGGGGAATCTCATGTACCCCACAAGTTGTTTGTTATTAAGTTTTCTTGGGGATTCTCTTATACTACACAAGGTTTTTTATTAGACCAACCATAACCACCAAGACCTTACCATTTAGCTATTCCAAACCATTTAAACTATTTATACCATTTAGGGTTCCATTACCAAGTTAAACCATACAATAGATCCATTAAAAGTCCAACAATATAATAAAAGCATTCTCATATGTATTTTATCAAACACATTGGGGGTACAGTTTTCCCAAAACCAAAACTAAGTAACAATTAACCATTCCCATACAACCAAATGTCCACAATACCATTAAAAGATATAAATCCATAATTAAAACATGGAAAAATCATAACCAAGCATTTATAAGAAAAATCCCCAACATATATTTGAAAACTCAAAACAATACAATAATTATGCCATGAAAATAATTCATAAAATATGTATTTAGTTGGAACTAACAATGAGGGAGAAGTATCTTTCCTTAGATTAAGAAGAAGATGAGAAGAAATTGCTCATATAAGCCTCAACTGATCACCTTGAAGGAAATCCTAGCTTTTTCTTAACCCAAGAGCCTTGAGAGATTTTGAGAATGTTTAGAGTGTTTGATTGATTGAAAATAGGTTAAATGTATCCCCAAAAGGTGTTTTAGTTCATGGTATCCAAAGGAGTTATAAGGGAAAATATCCAGATTACTCTCAACTTAAGTTGTATTAAATGCCCATAGGAGGATATGACCACCCCCTCATCCATACTATAGGGTACAAGTGGTAGCCATACTCGTACCCTAGGCCTCACCTTAGACCCCCACATTGGTCAACATATGACCATGAAATACCAAATCTTACCCTAAGGTATGAGAAGTACCCTATAACCTATACCCTAGATAGAATATGATCAAGTACACATGAATTAACATATGAGTAAGTTCTATATAACTCGTACCCTAACATATGACTTGTATGTTGTCCACTCGTACCTTGGACATAAACCTATCCTTACCATACTATTTAAGGTATGACTAAGATCGTACTAAACCATATCCTAACATACAACTAGTATCCCTAGTTGTATGATGTCTAAGTTCAAAACTCAAAAAATTTCTAAGGGTAAAAACCCAAAGTATTTCACCTTAGAGGTTTAGTCTTTTAGCTAAACACATGGTTAGGCTTGATATTTTGACACCTAAGTATGTTTTAGCATTCGGGGAGGCTAGCTCTTCTTTGATGGATCAGATTTGAGCTCATAAGTTTAATGATGTGGGATTGAAATTGATTTAAGATAAGGTGTTGAGTGGTGAGGCTAAGGAAGCCTTACTTGATTCAAATGGCAATTTAAGGATTGAAGGTTGGATTTGTGTGTCGAGAGTGGTATATTGGAATAGATTGATTTTTTATAAGGATTATTGTTCTAAGTATTCCATCCATGCAATAGTGACTAAGATGTATCATGACTTGAGACAGTATTACTGGTGGGTGGTATGAAGAGAGATATATTGGATTTTATAGCTCATTGCTATATTGCCAGAAGGTGAGGCTGAGTATTTGAGGCCTATTGGATTGCTTCAGAGGTTACCCATCCTCGATTAGAAGTAGGAACAGATTATTATGGACTTCATGACTAGGGTACCTCTTGAATGTTTGCCCATATCTATATTCAAGAAATTGTGCATCTTTATTGTGTGCCAATATATATCATCTCAAATTAAGTCCCAGTGTTCATATCTCACTTTTGGAAAACTTTTTAAGAGTCGGTACTCGAGTTGATCTTAGTACAACATTTTACCCCCAAACTGACGGGTAGCCAGAGTGGACTTGTATGATGGACTTTGGTGGTCACTGGGAGAAGCATCTAGCTTTAGTGGAGTTTGTGTATAATAATAGCTAGTATTCTAGTATCGATATGGCTCTTTTGGAGGCCTTATATGGTTGGCGTTGTCGCTCTCTAGTTGGTTAGTTTGAGGTTTTTGAGTTTATACCTTGAGGTACAGATTTTCTTCATGAGTCCTTGGATATAGTTCAGATCATTAAGGATAGACTTTGAGAGGCTCAAAGAAGGAAAAAATGTCATGTAGATCGGAGACATTGTGCCTAGAGTGTTAGTAATTGCATTTTCCTTTGAGTTTTGCTTATAAAGGGTGTGATGAGGTTTGGGAATAGGGGAAAGCTTATCCTCAGGTACATTGGGCCATTTGAGATTATTTAAACTGTTGGTGACAAGGCTTATGAGTTTTCTTTGCCCCTAAATTTTTTAGATGTCCTCAAGTTTTTTAATGTTTTTATGCTTTGCTGTTATATTTTGAACGAGTCTCTTGTAATTAGTTGGGATTCAGTTCAATTAGATGAGAGGCTTTTTATTGAGAAACATGTATCTATCTTGGGTAGGGATGTTAGACAATTGCGTTCTAGAGATATTTCAGTAGTTAAGGTCCAGTGGAGACATCAACCTATAACTAGGCTTCTTGAGAAGTCGAGTCTGATATGTGTACTTCCTATTCCCAGTTTTTAAGTGCTTCGGGTATTCCCTTACCTTTAGTTCTAGGATGACCTAGATTTGTAGTGGTGAATGACGTACCGATCAAATTATTGATAATTTATGTGAAATATTTATTTCTGTGTGATTTAACCACTCTACCCCTTCTTGTGGTTGTGTTGTGGTATTTTTGGGGTGTGGGGATACTTGGCATGGTTTCTAATGCATTATGATGTGATTTATTTGAAACCATGATCTTTGGTGGCTTGAAAAGCCTTATAGTTGACTTCGGTCACTATTTGTTAATTTGTATGTCGGATGCCGAAACGGACTGCACTACTAGATCCAAAATATCCATTTTAAATAGGAAACATAGTTGGTGTGGTTTTATGGCTTTTGTATCTCATTTCAAACCTCGGTTTATTAAGTTATGAAATTCAGTTTTGGAGGTCAACTTTGTGCAAACGACATTATTTCGAAAATCTAATATCGCCATTATATCTTGAAGCATCGAATTTGATAGGGTAGCATAGTTCTTTTGTGTTCACAGGGCTGTGAACGAATCCTGATGGATCTGTGGAGACTTGGGACTTTCCAAGTGTCTAACTGGTGCTGGTCCAACTACAACCGCGAGTGGATGGTCGCATATGTGGCTCGGTAGGTCATGTGCAAGTGTCGCATACATGATATATTCATCACAATCGTGAGTATTGCATATTCGACGTTAGTGTTGCGATTCCAATACCCGCCTTTAGGTCAGGGGTCGTGTATGTGATGCCTGGGTCCTATATATACCCATGTTTCTCTATTTTCACCATTTTTTAGACTTGGAGCTTAGTGTTTTATGATTTTGAACAAGTTTTTTCACTTTTAATCTTGGGTAAGCTCCGTAACACCTATTCCAGCTACTTTCTCAGAATTTTATCATGTAGTTCTTGTTTAACATGAATTAAAACATAGAAATTGGGGATTTTGGTCCATAAGGCCTAAAAATCGTAATTCTCCAATTTAAACCCCGATTTTAACCCGTTTTCACTTGGGTGAGTTTCTAATCTTATAATTTTCACTTTTCTTTCAATTTCATCTTCAAAACAACTTTAATTTTTAAGTTTAAAATGAATTTCGAGGACTTTTACTGGTAAAGCTTAAACATAGGTTTTCTTTAATTGGAACCTCATTTTTAACTCATTTTTGCTAGATTTTTCAACTGTAGATTCCTATAAATATGGGGAACATGTTTCAAATAAATAAAATTATGATTTTACCCTATTTTTGAAAATCCATTTTAGGAGTCCATTTTGACCCTGACTCAAAAATAGGCAATATAGGTATTTTTGGCCTTCTTTTGATTCATAGATTTTATATTTCTGTGTTTTAGTTGATTGTGAATGAGTTCGTGGGGAGTAAGGCTTTGGATTAAAGGTTTCTGAACCAGTTTTCGGCATTTGAGGTAGGTTATAGCTTAACTTTCTTCAGACTAGGCTAGATAGTTAATATTGGTACAAAACCATGTTAAGGGTGTGGGAACTAATCATAAAAATGGATAAATTATTTTCCTGTGCCCATTCGGTGACCTATATATTAATATTATTTGGCGGTTTTGAAATATTAATTGTTAAATGTGATTGTTGTGGTCTTATATGATATTGTTGGCCTTGTGTATGTGAAATTAGTTGTATCTTGTCTAATGAAAAAAACCTAATGTGGTATCAATGGTATATTTTTATGTATTTTACTCTTTTAGCATATGGTTCATGCTAGATTTCATGGATGGTTGGAAATACTGAGTGGATTATTGGCTCACTTGGTTGGGATATTGATTGGATATGGAAATTCTCACTCTATTTAGTTGGGAGCATTACATCCTCATATCATATATATTTATGAAACATTGGTACCATCGGGGAAATATTTGAAATACTGACTTTTTCTGAAAGAAAATGTGACATCTTAAGAAAACTCTCTACTGAAGGATGTGCCACAGAGAAGTTATGGATATTGGTATTGGATATTGATTATATATGGATTAACGAACCCCCATGGGTCCTACATCATTAAGCTTTACTGCCGTAGGTGTATATGGAGGTTGTGCGACAACCTCATCCATCATTATCATCATCATCATCATTAACATTATCAAATTATCTCCATTGCATTTGTATTTACTTTGTACATTTCAGTGATGTATTATTTTTCTTGATGTGATCCTTTCTAGGTGTATTTCTTTCTTCGTATTCATATGAGTGATACCAGAAACTTGTACTTATCCTTCGTATTGTTATGGTGTATGTGAATATTATTGAACTATTAGTGGAGATGGTGTGGGCTATCATTAGTGATATTTTTTGGTTACAGGTGACATACCCTTAGTGTATATTTTGTATGCTTTATTTTATGCTTTGCTCAGTCAGCCCATGATACCTGCTGTGTATGAGTGGACTATACTCACCCTTACTACGCTCTTTCAGTGCAGATCCAGGTTCGAGTGCGCTTCAAGGTGGTTGAGTTCGGGCTATCCTTTAGAGCTATTTGACATAGTGGTCGGATTCTTGCTTTCAGAGTCTACTACTACCTTTCTTTATTTAGACTATATCTTTATTTTACATTTTGAGATAGAGTTATTCCTGTTTTGAATATGTTATATATTTTGAGCTTGAGTTGTACTTGTTAATTCTTACATTGTGACACCAAGTTTTGGGATTATGGTGTGATATCTTTAGTTATTTTCCTCCACTTTTATTATATTTTGTCGTTCGGCTTCGTTCTAGAAGCCTTACTTTGGGTTATTGTTATTATTTTCCTTTTGTATTGGTTTGTGTGATAGGCTTACTTTTCAAAGCTTGCCGCGACAAGTGCCATCATGACCCTTAGTTTTGGTTCGTGACATAAAACGAGAAACTTTGTACTACCAAAAGACAAAATGATATACTATTTTCAAACTAGCAAAGTCAAGCCATCCCATTGAGGGTTGAGGAGTCTTTTTTAGGTGGAAAAAACATCATATAGATTAGAGGATGTGAAGGCCCGGTGATAAGAAATCTAATGTGTTGATAAAAGCATTGATTTCAAATAGCATGCCACTTATATTGACGTAAATCAGCTTCATATAGAACGTAAGAAGAGTATTGTTGTTACAAGTAGCTAATATTGCCTACATCGGTCGGTCAGGCCTAGTACTAAGAAGCTTCAACCTTTTGTGGGTCTACCATAACCCCATCCTTAGATACCATATATCCCAAGAATGACACTAAAGACAACCATAACTCATACTTCAAATACTTAGCATAAAGGTTCTTCTCTTTAAGAAACCCCAACATTGTACACAAGTAAATTTCATGCTCCTCCTTATTCTTAGAGTAAACCAATATATCATCTATGAAAACAATAGAAAACGAATCCAAATAAGGCTTGAATACTCCATTCATCAAGATCATAAAAGGGGATAGGGCATTGGTCAAACCAAAATACATAACCAAGAACTCATAAAATCCATAACAAGTCTGGAAAGCAGTCTTTGTGATGTTCTCTGCCCAAAACTTAAGCTAATAGTAACCCAACCTTAAATCAATCTTACAGAACTTCTTGGCTCCCTACAACTAGTCAAATTAAGTTATCTATCTTAGGCAAATGGTACTTTTTATGAATAGTCATCTTATTAAATTTTTGGTAGTATATACACATTAGTATACTATGACCATTTTTCTTTATAAAAAACACACAAGCACCCTAAGGAGAAATGCTCGGATAAATAAACCCCTTTCCCAACAACTCTTGTAACAAGGTCTTTTAGTTCCATTAACTCTATCGGTGACATCATATAAATAGGGATGGATATAGGGTGGGTACCAATCTCTAAGTCTATACAGTAGTCAAACTCACTATCAAGTGGCATAACAGGAAGATCATCAGGGAACACCTCTAATAATTCACACATTACTGAAACTGAAGCAATAGGAAGGACTGTCATTGTATCATTCCAAGGATGAGCTAGGAATTCCCTAAACCCCATTTAACTAACTTTTGAGCACAAATATCTAACATAATTCTCAAAGTAGTAGGCCTAAAAGTACCTTTCCACTCTAACGTCTCCATACTAGGTATAGATACAATAGCAATCTTAGCATAACAATTAAGAATAGCATGATGAGAAGACAACCATCTCATCCCTAAAATAATATCGAACTATACCAAAGTTATATACCCCATAAAAAGCACATGACATGTCAATTAAACCCAATCAACACATACAAAACCCCCAACTGGTGTGGACACATACATAGGTGCATCAAGAAATTCACATTTTAAATCCCAACCCAAAGTAAATTTCATATACGCATAAGATAAAATAGATTCCAAATAAAATAACAAGGAAGCCATATGACCGCAGACAAGAATAGTACTTGAGATCACAGGATCAGAAGCTTCAGCATCATAATGACCAAAAATATCATAAAGATAACCTTTTCATCATCCTGCTCACTGCCTCTACCAATTTTATGTCACCTCAACTAACCTTTCCTCCACTACGATTGTTCGGTAACCATCGCTCCCTGCAGTATGACCACCTCGCTCACCATGTTGAAAACCACTACCATAACCTGCACTACTACAACCTACAGTAACTAAAGCTCTAAAAGTTGGTTTCTGAGTCAACTGGCCTGTGAATAAAAATTTAGGAATCCATAATCATGGAATTTAATGTCCAAGGAAAATCATTGGACTGAAAATGTTGAAGGTGTAAAACTATCTTTCCAAGATGGGCCCTCTACAAACATATGCATAGATGAATAGAATAGTCGAGAATAGTAACTATGTGACCCACGGTCCCTCAAATAAGAACCACTAAAATAACCTTCTTTTCACCTATCTTCACCTTTTCTGGCATCTTAATCCTTTCCACATTTTTTACAAAATCCACCTCTTCCTGAAAAGTCTTCTCGAATGTAGCTACTTGTGGTGCAACTACCTAAAGACCCATCTTCAAACCTTTCAAAAAATATCTGATCATCCCCTCCCTTAAAGTAATCAACTACAATGCATAATAAGAGAAAATAGGAAATTTGACATCATAGGCCGCTATGGATATATCACCCTGCTCAAGTTTAAAGAACTCATCATTTTTTGCATCTTAAAAGGTACAAGGAACATACTTCTTAAGGAACACATTATGAAACTATGGCCAAGAAAGTGGAGGTAAACTAACCCTACATTTAACAAAAGAACTTTATTATTTTTTGGCCTCTCTCTGTAACTAAAATGTAAAAAACTCCACACCATACCTTTCTACAATGCCTATTTTATATAGACGCTCGTGACAGTCAATCAAGACCTCAAATACATCAACTAACTCGACCCTTGAAACACTAAGGTTTCATCTTTATAAACTTACAATATAGCCCAATCTCATCATTAGTCATAACTCGCCCTAATACTTGATGGGGGAACATTCCCATCTCTGAACCCTCATCTATCTAAGGTTCTATAACAACGACATTCTATAAGGATGGAGTCTAAAAATTAAGGATTTCAAGAGTAATTGTAGTGCCATCTAAGCTAATAAAAAAACCCCTAACACTTTCTATATCAATTCTACATGCATTAGCATTTGAGTTGCACCATCCTATATTAGTACCACATTCTCTTGAATTACAATTTTTCCTCCTCAAATACCACCTCATCATCCTACACTAAAACTATATAAGACTGTCGTGGGGAAGAGGACAGAGATCTCTGCCTAACTGGTCTTCCGACTTCTCAAACTCAACACTTGACAGGTGTTGCCTCTTCTTGCACTACCCCTAACTTGAGGTCTACCTTGGTTTTGATGTTGTTGCTAGTATTGTTGCTGCTGCTCTAGGGGAACGAGTGTTCACCATCTATAAAACAGGACTAGAGTATATAAGATACTAAGTTGGATTACATATTCCAATTAGAATTAAGTACTAACATAGAAGGATGAAAAAAGTGAAAATTTTTCCTAAATCCTTGTAGCCTCTCGAAGAAAATTACAAAGGTCTCCATGGCATTTGGAAAGACTCTACTACATCTATTCTTGTATGAAAAGATCAATAATCCTAGTTCTCCGATACAATCCTTGTCACAGCCCAAATGGTCATGATTAGATCCCACTCTAACCTACGATAGGAGAACCATCTAACTGAATTTTTAGCGAATACCAAGAAATCTCATTAACTTTCTTTCTAATCTCAACACCCTTATCTTACTAACACATTATAAACAAAATAGTTTATCTTAAATAGTCATTAATACCAACAACTGAAAATATAAAATATCTCATATCTATTACATCCCTGGGACCAATAGTCATCATACAAGAACTCCAAAAATACCAAAAACAAGGTCTGAAAATTCATCCAAAATACTAAATAAAAATAAATATCACTATCCCTAAAGAACAGACATAAATAAAGTAAAGATGATCCTATGGTTGCTGGGACATGGTGCTCACCCATGAATTGATACAACAGTCACAAACTAGAGTTGAGGGCTCATCTAAAACATTAAAACACATTCTGCACACAATAAAAGAAGAGTGCATGTAGTACCAGTACAACAAGTAAGTATTGGTTGGCATTATCGGCTAACTTTAGTTGACAATCAAGTAAAGTCATAACAACTTTAACTCATGAAATCACAACTAGTATCTTTATAGATATATATAGATATATATACTCCAGTCATACCAACACATCATTTACACTTAGGTAGATTCAATCAACAATAATCAAGCCAATTTTTGTGCAAATGTAATAGTGATTACCTATAAGGTCAGCAGGGACCCTCAGTTATAACCTGCAGGAGATGAGATTAATCCATATGCCAGTGTCGGTGTGACACATATTCCAATAACAGTGTTAGCATGACACCTTATCCCAAACTCATCTCAATATATATATTTATAGTCTCAATACAATGATCAGATGCAAAATGACTACCAACCATCATAAGTAATGCCTGAAAGATAATTACAAACGTTCAACTTACATATAAGCGCAGAGCCAAATGAAGTCTAAACTACCATTAAACCATAACCTACCTTAATAATTTAACAAAAAAATACTTGACCATAGTTTTACCCTTTCCAAATTATTACACATTCTTGATCTGCTAATAATAAATACACATGTTTCAACACAACATTCTACACCTTTAAGCATTATAAACCTAGATCCTCAATTTTAACCTATGAACTTGACCTATTTCATCATTATGGGTTTTCTAACTTTAATATCTTTGAATTCTCCATAATTTAAACTTACAAGCAATAATTCAACCATAAGAAGTATTTTCTAACACCTGTGGATCATTATAATTGAAATACAATTATACATTACCAATTTCTATGAATTCATGAAGTTGGGGATAAATACCAATTTTGACTAAGGTCGTGGTATTTACAACCCTAAGAATCTAAGGGAGTGATTTCAAGTTTGAAGATTAAAGGACCTTACCTCAAAGATGGAAACCCCTTAATTTTGTGCAAAATCACCTTAGCCTAGCCTTGGAATGAGTTTTTGTTTTTTAAGTTAAACTATTTTCTACATTTTTGTCTTTTCCTTAGTGAATTTGTCTCTACAATAATACCTAGGCCGAAATGGTTTGTCATTGTAAGACACTTCTGCCATTACAATGACATTGCTATAATGGCACTTCTGCTGTTGTAGCAAAACGAAACTAGTAGCTTGGGATTCATTCCTATATCTATCCATCTCATAATGTGTTTCTTAATTTTTGTAATTAAAAACTAACCCTTTCATGGTAATCGTTATAATCTGAGGTTTACTAACCAATTTTACACACTAAAAGTTTCTACGACTTTTTAAACTCGTTATTTAACACAGTATCCACTCTAAACCATAAATGAACCTTCCAAAAACTATAAGATTATTTTAGACTGTTCCATACTCAAAATATGCCTAAAACTAGGCTAGCCCTAAACTTCGCATCTTCAGTTTAGGGAAGAACTAAGCGAAGGTTTTACTCTCCAATTCATTGTAATAACATTATAGGTTATTGCAACATCTATGTAGAAGGAGCAAAATACCAGTTTAGAATACCACGAGTGAACAATCGTGCAAGATAAGAAATAAAAATGGAGGACTTTCTTAAGAATATCTCATAGCCTCCTAAAGATAGATACAGACATCAACATATCGATCCGCTGGACTCTACTAAAAAATTATTCTTATACTTATAAGACTGGTGAACCTAGTGCTTTTATACCAACTTGACACTATCAGAAAAACCAAGTCCATGGTGGAACCTACTCCAGCCCAACCTTGATAGGTAAATCTAACTCAAAGATGGAATAAATCAAAAGGAAGATTCAATAGTGAAATAAAACTCAAACCTTCGGAATAAAGTTGAACTAACAATAAACATCAATTCAATATCTAGAAATACACCTCAATATCCCAAGAAGTAGTGTTACAAGTATAGAGCAACTCTAAAGCAACATTAAATATTAGTACATAAATTATCAATATCTGAAATAAAATAAGGATATAAGTAGGATAGATAAAGTAGATACAAGCTTTGAATTGAGAGCGCAACACGACCTTGATAACACTAAAAGGCATGATCACTATCCGCAGATAGCACTCATACTAGGATTTGCACCAAAATGGTACAAAAAGTAAGAGTAACTATGTCCACATGAAAGCAGTAGTCACTATAGGCTAATCGAGTTAGAGTAGACAACTAAATCAAGTAAAGTTAGCCCTGCAAATGGAAAAGTCTCAGGCAGATTAAGCCATAACAATTGCATTATATAAGAATAAATCTTAATAATAATGTATATACACCACGTACAAAGATAACCAAAGCACAATATCATCCAAAATAAAGAACTGTGATACAATGCAACACAATGATATATGCAATGGCCAAATGTACAACTTGTATATAGCTTTTGAGCCTAAGCTCACATGGGGTTCGCAACCCAAATATAATCACAATTTTAATATTTGATATTGCCGACCCTTTCTTTGGTCAAGTCATTTTATAAAATTGTTTATTTTCTTTCACAAAGAATCCAAGTTCAACAGTAATAGAAGTTCCATGAAAATAAGAGATAAATAAGTATGCATATCTTACAAAATCAGTAATGTAAAATAATCAACTCAATAATGGTATAAATAAATCCAAGTCTCTCAAATATCAGTAAGTCATAATAGTGACCCAATACGAGCAACACTAAGATATAAAAAACTCAATATTTCAATCCAAAAGCAATATAAGCCGTCACACGGGCAACACAAAGATAGAATTAATACAAGTTATTAACAAAATTCCTACAAGCCCCCACACGAGCATCACAATTATAAAAGAATCAATTAAGTCACTGATAAGGTCAACAAAAGCCCTAGCACGAGAATCATGATAATAATATACTCTCTAATGAATAATAAGGTCCACACAAGCCCTCACACGGGCATCACAATAACAAAAGAAACCAAAACAATGTAAATCATGAGATGTCTCCCACTCCATAGCATGGTATACATGATAAGTTCGCTATCCATCAAAATTTGAAAATGTTAAGCCATAACCTATCTTGGGGAGCACCGCAAACCAAAAATACTCAACTCAAAGCCTTCTCCTTCTGAGCATCCTTACAACACTCCCAATCAATAAAGAATAGCTTATATATGCAAATACGAGTCCAATGATACCTATATTGATATAGGTTTGTTCAGGTCCAAAAACTCAATCTGATAATCATCCCCAAGAATCGAAGGGAAAATCAAGAATTTTAGTATAAAATATCTTTACCCATAGCTTAAGCGTCTCAAATCTAAAATTCTATTAAAACCATAATTAATAGAGTTAGAAATAATCAAAATATCAATTTTTACTTTACCAAGAAAAATCCAAAACCTAAAGTTTAAAAATAGTTATTTGGAGATGATTTCACAATTTAATCAACGGATAATAATCAAATATAAGTTCAGAATCTTACCTAATTGAAAGATGATAAAATTTCCCTAAAAATTTGCTTCCAACATATTGAAATAGTGAGAATGGGTTATACGGTCAAAATGGAGGTATTTATTTTATTTTGTGAACAATACCTCGCTTTTGCAACAACCCCTTATATGTTTGTTCAGGAAATCAATTCAAGACCACTATGATCGTATATTCATGAAGCATCAGCTTCAACCCAGACTTAGCTCACCTCTTTATATTTTCAGGGATACTACCACAATCGTGCAGGATAATAATATCCTTCTATACAATTGCGATGACGAGTCATAAACACGAAGAAAGAGGTCTTACTACAGTAGAAGCCTCGCATCAGTAGTGCACTAAGGTACAATGTTCTCAATTGGACCGTCATAATTCATGGAGACCTTACAAAAATAATCTACTAACACTACAATGCTAATTTTGATATTCAGAATAAAGAAAACTAGTTTCTTTTCCAAACACTCAAAATCACAATAGGGCATCAAAACCCGATCCAACCATGCTACTAATTTAAACTCAACATGTCTAATAGAACTAACAAAATTCTCATCCGACACTAAGATCATAGAATATTGATCAAAGTTAGTTATGTCAACTTAAAAGTTTCTCAAAACCAAAAACTAACATAAAACTATTCCAAACACTTTGGGTACCTTGTCACCCACTCCAACAACTAATAAGTGTTATAAGGCAATAGGGAGGGGTAAAATGGTAAAAACACATAAAAGTCTAAAAATCACCATGAGAATTGTTACACAAATCAATCATCCAATATAATAAATCACCCTAAAACTAATCAAACAAGTCATCAAAATATGCAAGATAATGCTTATTTTTTATGCTCACCTTGTTCAACTAGTGGTAATCAATCCATTTTAGCATAAACTCATCTCTTCACAAATAACAAAGGCATACTCTAAGGAGAAACAATATGTCTAATGATTCTTTTACTCAACAAATCTTATAACTGATCCTTTAGATCCTTCAACTCTGTCAGAGCCATTCTATCAGGAGAAATGGATATATGCTTAGTTTGTCGCTTTGAATTAATTCTAGAATTAATATCCTATTAGCAAAACACCCAGAAAATTTGTAAGAAACATATCCTAAAATTCGGTAACCACCCTCACCAACTCCAAAAGAGATATATCGTCAATCATGTCACATATATAATCTAATAAAAGAGACTTTTTTTCAACCATCGGCTAAGATTCAAGGAATAAAATCACCCTGTTGGGGTACGAACCTTGGGTACCCTTTTATTCTGACCTCGGTTCACTAGACATGACTTAGTAACTACCTTGAAATGATAATTAAAGATAGAATGACATGGAAAAAGCCAATATATGCCCAAAATCACATCAAAATACACATATCCATAATAATCAAATTTGCCCAAGTATCATAATCCAAAAGATTCATGATAGGATTGATATACCTAATCTATAATTAAGAAATTGCCCACCATGGAAGAAATAAAAATAGGCACAAAAAGATTCTTACACGTTATATCAAAACCTTATACAAAATATGTAGACCAAAAAAAGAAAGTATATTCAGGAATAAATAGTGCTAAAGCAGGTCGATAGCTAATTGAGATGATAATTATGATAACAACATCATAGAACTCTACCTTAGAAGAACTCAAATAGCATAACACTGAACCTTGTCACAACCTACCTGAGTAACTCATATATTACCTTTTCGTCCAACTAGTGCCATACCTCTACCTACATGAGATCTGCCATGACCCCTAACAGGTGGTGCTGCTCCCTAACTAAAGAATAAAAATCCTATTATCGACCACCACCCCTGAGTCTGGAATAATCCTTCTTAAAATGGGCCATGCTACCATACTAATAAAAGGATTTAGGAACCATCATATGCTAAGAAAGCCTCAAATCACCAGAATGGCCAACATAGCTTAAGACCTTCTAAGAAAAAATATGCGAAACCTATCCAAAACTAGAGGAGTCTAATTTAGAATACCTACCTAGATGCCTGAATAACAACATGAGTCAATCAACTGGATTAAGGATAAGAACCTCTCTTAAATGAACTCTTACCTCTACAAGAGGTACTATTTAAATAGACCAAAAGTATGGGACCTCATGTACCCTTGAGTTCCTCAACTCCTCATGGTGAATAACCTTAACAACTTTTTAAAAAGAAGCCCAGTCTGAGTTATCTAATACATTGCCTCTTAAATTTTAAAGGTCAAAGCCCTTACAAATTTATGAATTCTCTTAGTCTCATCTAGAAAAATCATTAAGGTATGGTGAGAAATACATAGCTATTGATCTTATAGTCATACAAAGAAATCCCCTCATGACTCAAATGCTCAAGTTGATGCTCTCCTCCTCCCTTAAGCTTTGAGGAATAAATTGGTCTTGAAAAGTCTTATCAAAGAGCTCCCGAGTCATAGGAAGAGATCCTATGAACCTATAATGAACATGATAATGGCATCACAACTTGGCAAGGTCATGCATTTGATAAGTTGTATATTCAATCTTGTAGGACTCTATAAACGCTGAACTTTGAAACCTTTGATAGCTCACCAAAAACTCATAAGCATCCTCACTTTGACCACTCCAAAACTAACGTGGATCCATTATTTTGAACCTCTCAAACATTATCTACTCCTCATCATATATAACTGGTCAAACTCGGTAAAGGCATACTATCATACCTAATTTCAACTACAACTGGCTAGCTCACTAGGCCTTAGAAATTGGAATAGGTTGTTGATCCAAAGTTTGAGCCCTAACTCTAATTTTTGAACCCTCTGGGGTACCGTTCACACCATCATATTAAGTTATACTCTTTAACATACCTAACACATAATGGTATATTGAAGTATTAGAGTAGCAATAAATTTAAGTGGAGCCTGAAGTGGCCCTACTTCCTTAATGGGAACCTGATCAGCTTTAATCTTGAACTCACCCTCAAAAAACTCTACTTTAGTTAAGACTGAGCTATGCTCTACGTCTAGCCCGACCTCTACTTTAGCCCTACCATATCCCTTACTATGACCATATATCCTGGCACAACTAGTAGGCACATGTGATAAGATGGGCTCCTACTCTGTATCCATAATTGTAAAACTCCTTACCACTATAAGAGATGAAACAAGGAATCTCAATAAATAATAAAATCAATTTAACATAATAAGAAAAAGAAAAAAGTTTTCCTAATGTCCTGTAACCTCTCAAAGATAGATAACAAATGTCTCTATACTAGACTGGGTTGTACTTATGAGATCAATAAATCTAGTGATCTAACACCAACTTGTCTAAACCCAAAATGGAAGTCATGTTGGCACCTATCACACCCTTATGATAGGTAAGACAACCTAACACAAACAATAATATACTAGGTATATGCTAAAGATATAATATAACAAGTCTCAATACAAAATTTTATAAAGACCAACTCATATAAAAGGTACAAAACCATTAACAATACTTAAAATTAGGAAGTCACAAAGTACATGTCTCGACCCGAACTAAGGCCTAGTCGTGACGAGTATCTTAAGCCCACCGTGAGCCGAAGACCACCCCCTTATCCTAACATAAAAAACATAATAAAATAATATAGCGAAAGCCAATCAAGATAGCAATAAAAGATAAATAAGTCAAATAAAATTTCTATGAGTCAAATCGAATAATCCAACCCATAATTGTCCACAAAAGCCTCTAAAACCAAAATACCAATTGAGTTGGGATATGACCCCAACTATGACCAAAAGGAAATTCAAAATACTAGAATAGTAATGAAACTAGTGAAATGATCAGGCCTTTCAAATGATGGAAGCCCCCATTCCACAATAAATCCACATAAGTACTCAGCCACCTAACGCTGCATAAGAGAAACAGAAAACCCTTTGGACCCTACATCATGAAATGTTGTAGTGTCTAGGGACGGTCACATTGGCATGTAACTCAGGAAAAGTGACAAAATAAGGTCAATGCTATAAATTAGTAAAAACCATGTGCACAACAATAATATATACATATATACGATGCTGGGATAGGGAAAAAAGTCATTAACATGAGGGTTTAAACCATTATCCAGAACTATATAGCCTGCTCTGTCCTAAAGGTACCCACGGGCTATATGGGTTTAGCTACCCCTGCTGAAAGGGCCCTAGTATATATTAACCGCATGAATGAAATAATTTGAAGGAATGGCTAAAGGCACCAAGGATCTATCCATTCTAAACTATAATGTGTGAACCAAGCACATGGTCAAATAGACCCCCACGCTATCAAATGTGGTTTCCAGTATTAGTTACCCTAAGACTACACGTTCACGGTGAGCTATGATAATGCTTAACTTACACATTAATTTAAGTGTAAGGTGTTCATCATCAATATATTTACCCAAATTTGATTTGGGGTTGAATCAACGAGAAATAATGTAAGTGGCAATCAAGTTAGCTTGAAACAATGGATATTTATTAAATTTAAACCTAGACTACAAGAATTTAAAAATTGGGGGGGGGGGGTGAATGGTATCACAACTAATATTTCTTTATGGGATTTTCAAATATTAATTTGGGCTACGGATAATTACAGTATAATCAGTTGGGCATGGATCTTGGGTTATGTATTCCTAGGGGAAGCTAGTACGTAGGTGCAAGCAATCAACTTCACATTTAGTAAATCATGTGAGGTTAGGTTCAGTTAGGGTTTTTGGTACTAGCCTTTCGATGAAGTACCAAACTACCACCTACTAATTCTTTTAAATACTAAGTGGGTGTGCTCAACTGTTGGTAAACAAACCTCAATTTAGGCATCCATATTTCTAGGATGCTGCCTAAGACATAGTCATTTCATAATTTATCCTTTTTTCTAAGATGTCAAAAAGGGAACAACTACAATCTAAGTAACTGTTCACAAATGCTTATGCCACCTACAACCCCTTTTTCTATGATAGTTGAAGGATCAAGGATGCCTACATCCCTTTGTCAAGGATGATGTGGGGGTTAGGAAATTTGAGGCTTTGACGAAGAAGTTCCATCTATCATCAAGCATTTGCAAAACCCATCAACATGAACTACTAATTAAAGCTAACAATAGCAACCTACACACACTTTAACCCTATTCACACATAATCTCAAGATAAAGAACTAGCTACTTATACGATAATTAAGTAAAGAAATACCCAAAATCTCCATTGATTTAATTTATGAAAGACTAAGTGAATGTTACTTCAAACTTTAAGCTTAAATAAATCTTCAATGGGAGTTTTCTAATCCCCCACTTAGAAATTACTCCAATGTATTCTTCACCTAAAATTAAAACAATATTTGTGCTCCAAGAATAGAAAATAAGAACTAAAACAAAGTTCCAACAATTGGGAATTGTAGAATGATAATTAAGAGATAGGGTTTGAGCTCCTTTTAGGGATTTAGGAATGGATCACTGAAATTACATATCTGCCCCTGGGCAGAATCCCACATTGTCGCGATCGCATCAGCTTGGCCGCAATCGCGGCTACTGTGACCGCGATAGGGTCCATGCAATCATGATAGATGACCAATTCTTGATTGACCACGATTACGATAACTGAGGCTATGTTCTGCTCCAGGTCTTCAAACTATATTTCTTTTCCTTTTTTAATCTTTTTCATCTTGCATCCATATATTTTTATCTCATTACCTATGTGCCTATAAAATGTAGATATTAGTGCATTTAATTACAAATATGTCTCACTTATTCGTTCAAAACATGGTAATGTGCATGAATGATGAGTACAAATGAGTGGTAAATTCACCACTTATCAACACCCCTGACTTAAAGTTTATTTTGTCCTCAAGCAACACTACCTCTTACCATGAAACAATGCCCATGTATTGCCCAACTTCTATTACCCAATGATCATAATGACTTCAAGCTTAGTCCCTACCACAAGTCGCTCTTCAAAAATAGGTAAAGCCGTTCTCCCGACACCCCTCAACATAAAGCAATATTCAAGGATGCAAAAGACTTCAAAGAGAGATAATGCAACAATCACAAACACTCTAGAAGTGACTTAATTTTGACTTTAGCTACACTATACCCTCCTTGAACATAGGTTCGGGTAGGGTGGGATATCATTTAGGTTCGGGTAGGGTGGGATATCATTTAGGAAAAATCATGGCTTATACCCTCCTTGAACATCTACATCACACTTATTTAATCCACCTTTCACTATGGCCCACTTCTTTTCTTTTACAAATGCCCTACTTTAATTTCCTTATTTCACCTATTTTCTTTCAGTTCTTTTTCTTGCAAATTTTATGCAATTCTTTTCTTTGTTAGGTCTTTTCTTCTTATATTCATTGTTTCAATTCTTAAGCATGTAGGCACTCACTAACAACTTCATGGATAAAGTTACTTCCTTCAATCTTCACCACCCCCAACTTAGGTTTTTAGACTCAAGTTATATTTTTAAGTTCAAGGAGGGTATGGTTCAAAAGAGGGATAAAAGTTGAATGGATCATGGCTTGTAATTTGTTCTCAAAGTGGGTGACTAGAGATAACATCAATGCATGGGTAGGATTTTTATGCTAAGTGGGATTCCAGTGTCACAAAGATGGCCAAAGATCATCTCAACAAATACAATCACAATTTAGCCTTGAGAGACTAATGGGGCAAGTCCTAGAAGACATAAGTATACAAGAGATTTAGAAAAATAAACTCACCGCACATGGTATGTGGATCACCAAGGAGGCTAAATTGACCTTCACATTAGAGACAAAAAATTGAGTATCTATCGATATTTACAAGCCAAAAAATTTGGAGTCACAAAAAGAGAAAAAGTTTTGTTACAATGTTACCCACGTCCATGCCCTTTGATTTTTGAAAAAAAAATGAATATATGAGGTGTTTTCTTTGTATTTGCACCATGCACAATTTTCCAACCATGGCAATAATCCAAGCCTTTGTCTCACATTTTGGCTCAATATGATAAACCAGCCATATGGTTACTCAGACTTTGATAATGGCATGCGTGCAATCCCAAATACACAATGCCACAGGTACTCAGACTTCCCTTGTATTTGTGACCTCAATGCCATGGGTACTCAGACTTTCCCTGCATCCATAGCTTAGAACGCAATCACAAAATTTTTCCCTTAAAAATGTCGTCAATCAATCTGTCATAGGAAAAATCTCGTCAAGCATCACCATGATCGAAATAAAACTAAAGTAACATAGAAAATTTAAAATAAAAAACAAAATTTCTAATCCATGACATATGGGAACCATCAGAGTACCCCAAATATAGCAATCCCAAAAATAAAAATAAAGATCATTAAGAACATCAACAAAAAAAATCAAAAATATCTAAAAATATATCAAAACAACACAAATCCAGGGGCACCCCAAACTGAAAGAATAATAGTGTGCTCACTGCATAAGCAATAAAGAATACAATAAGAGATAGGAGTGCTCCCTGAAAAAGCCTCAGGAACTTACCTCTCCTGTAGAATCTACATTATTTCAACCAGCATCATTATCTGACCACTCACCAGGTACCTCATCATCACTCTTGACCCTGGAAGAAGGCAATCTATCGAAGGGTTTCAGAACCTTCCACAGGCCATTAACCCCTTCATATTTTGTTAAAGAACTTGTCCCTCTTCTTCTCCCTTTTTCTCATCTTCTCATGGGAGTCCCAAAGATCACTATGAGACTCAAACAATGCTTATACCCTATCGAGCCTAGCAATTGCGGCCTTCTGCTTCTCCAGCTCCTCCTTATACTTATCATATTCTGCTTGGGACACATATGAGTGCTGCTTGGTGGAGGGCTCTCTCTTTCCCTGAGGAAATCCTAAAACTATCTCCTTGATGACCCTAATGTCCACACTAATGTCCTTTAGTTTCCCTGCGATGGATAGTCTATAAGATTCCCAAATCGACCTTTCTCTTTTTCATTTGGCCAGGTGCACCCTCACCCTAGATTTTGAGTGGAGAGATATGGGTCTTTGGTTTCACCAAAGTATCGATGGGATACTACTCTACTTTGCCCCTTTTACATAATTTAGTAATAAGAGAAGGAAAGGGAAAAAATGTACCACCCTAAATCTTAAAATACCTCCACACTTCAAGAACAATCTAGTAGTAATGCCCAACAGGATACAAGCCACCATCCAAGCTCATAAATCTATGGTAGAATTTATATGTGTACAAGTTAAAACTCTATTGCAGATAATGGTCAATCAGATTTTGGCCTCTGCTGTGAAGTCTATCATAGAGATTCCTCTTTTGGTGGTAGCCTAAGAGATATCTTTTTTAGGACAAAATATGCTATCCATCTAGCTCCCTAGTTCACAGCCATTTACCTAGAAATTGGTCATGTCCGCATTTGGGAGCACATATACCTCTTCACCTGCTCTGCTCTAAAATATACATTTTTACCCCGAATCTTCATTACTGGGTTTGAGAGGGAGACTATACTAATATTCATATAGAACTCTCTTACCCAGTGCTCATTAGCAAGACAGGGGTCCAGGGTGAAGCATATCCACCCGATGGCAACAGGCCTGTTGAAGAATTCTGGAAGTTCCTTTGGCACCTTGTCCATGCAGATGCCTCTTCTAGGAGTAGTTTAGTCCTTGGGAGGCCAGAGTAGTAGAGGTTGAGACACTCAGGAGCCAAGAAGTGGATGTGGTCATAGTCTCCCATTTTTATGGCTGGGTACCTATAAGCAGCATAATCCAGACCATCATTAGCATTCTCACACCAAAACTATGTAGATTAATCAAATAAACTCATGTGGCAATGTTATAGTGGGTTTTGTGTTAAGAAATGGGCATGAAGAATTTTTTTGTCTTCGTTGAAAACTTGTATCAGTTCTGGAGATCGCTGGCCATTCACCATGATCATGGTCCTAATGACCGCGATTATGATAACTAAGATCATTTTTAACAGTTTCTGTAACATCACCAAAGCAATACATTTTAAACCCAAAGTGAGTCCCAATCAACCAATAGATTATCATGCTCATAAGACTTACACCCTAATGATTAATTGTGCTCTTGACAAGTGAAGAAATCAATAATGGGTTCATTAGAGCATTCAGTCAAACACATGATGTAAACACTAACCATATCCTATTTAGACCAAAATCTGGGTACTCAAGACTTCCCCGTAGATATGTACACCAACTACAATAGCTACCCACAAAAATAACCATATACATGCATAGATTTAGCATTAGAAACACTATTTTAGGCCTACTCCAAAAATACAAGTTCTATGTTTAAAAGAAATATCAAAATAAGGGAGTTAGATCTCTTATCGAGTTAAAAGATGATAATGAAATAAAATGCACAACTTGGACACTCAAGAACTAATCAAGCCTTAGAGAAATTTGAGATAATTTAAAAAGTGGTGTGGGGGAGGAATGGCAGCCGGATGGTCTCTTAAATTATTTTGACCGCAATCGCGGTTTGATTTTTGCTATCGTGGGCCATCGACTTCTGCGATCGCAGCTAACAGGCCGTGATCACATTAACTGAGACCAATTTTTAGGTACTCTACACTGCCCTGTTCAATCCAACACAAGATAATTTCACACTTTCCCTTTTTCAATTTCAATCGAAACTCATCATAGCACCACAATTTCATAGATTATGCAGGAGCAAAAATAAAATCTATGATATCATGCAAAAATAAAAGGATGCATGTCACTTTTGTGGCATGATGGGTTGTTTCCCATCTTTTGTGGAAAGATACCTATTCAACTATCATTTGTGCTTCCACTTAGATGATTTGACTCTCCGTCCTAATTGTCGCTCACTATAAGTTGAGTGGTATAGGGACAGAAAATTCAAATCTTCGTAGGTGAAATGTTATAGAGATAAGTGAATGACGACAAAGCTTCTATCTCGCCACTTTGAAGACTTAAATCTTTTACCCAACTTTACATCAAATTTTTTATTTAGCTCCTTGGGTAATGGTGGGAACATTAAGAAGCCACTAGTTATACATCGGAGGTTGAGCTCTTTGTCCTTCAATGTGGGGTTCCTATTATCCTTTGGAATAACAAACTCCAAAATGTAGAGATGGTGTTCCTTCTCCATATGGTCCTTTATTTTCTTAGGTAGATGGACTTTTATCACATCCACTAAGCATAATGTTGAAAAATGGTTCGAGTGAGGTCTATCCCTTAATTCTGGACTCGCATCCTTATTAACATCGTCACACCGAAATAGATTACAGTCATTATAAGAAATTTTCTTGGCTTCTTGTTTTGACCCTAATACTATTTCCTCAGTTTTGGTATCTTTAACTTTATTTGTTTTGGTGGGTTGGAAAACCATCGAGGATTCTTCGATAGCAAGCCTATTATAATAGCTTGAATTCTCTTATTGGTCAATTTGATCTTGGGAAGAGGGCAAGATAATGGTATTTGCAAGATTTGTTTCCTTGCCCATTTGTTCTATCTTGGCAATCTCCCTTCCAAACGTCTCATTGGATTGATGTATGTCAAGCACGTTCTCCCCTATTATAGTTACCCAATACAAAAGAGTTTGAAGCCTTTCTTTAAAACAATTGGATCTGGCATATTGTTCTTTCTTCATCTCATTATTATACCTATCAAACTCATACGAAGAACTAGCAATTAGGTTAGTATAACGGGGGGGGGGGGGGGGGGAATATTTGGACAATCACTCCAATGTCCATCTCAACCACCACATACAAAACAATCATACTCCTAATAGGATTGAGATGGTGCATCCATCTCTCTTCGAGGAGCATATCTACAATCTCTTCAAAAATAAGGTCCATCATAATATGGACATGGATTGTCAAGATAGGATTTCCAACTACCAAAATCATATTTATCTCAAGATTCCATGGAGAATAGTAAGGAAAAATTAAAATCTACCTAACACAAGAAACAAAACAAAATCACAAATAAATATTCACAAGTTTGAATCCAAGCAAGTAACTAAAAGTCCAAACTAACTCAATACACCAAATTTCTCTCCGACAATGGTACCATTTTTGATAATGCTCAATTAACATGTCAATTTAAGTGCAAGGAAGTCGTTGTCAATACATTTACCCAACCTTTAGTTGGGCTTGAATCCACGAGGAACAACGTGAGTGGCAATCAAGTTAGCTCAAAATAATGGATACTTGCTAAATTCAAACCTTTAGTACAAAATGTAAAAATGGGGGGATTTGAAAGGTATCACAACTAATATTTTTTTAGGGATTTTCAAGTACTAATTTGGGGCTACGAATAATTAGACTATAATCAGTTATGTACGGATCTTTGGGTTATGTCTTCCTAGGTGAAGCTAGTACGTGGGTGCAAGCAATCAACTTCATATTTAGTAAATCATGTGAGAGTAGGCTCAGTTAGGGGTTTTGGTTCTAGCCTTTCGCTGAATTACCAAAGTATCACCCACTAATTCTTTTAAATACCAAGTGGGTGTGCTCAGCTATTGGTAACCAAACCTCAATTTAGGCATCCTTATTTCTAGGATGATGCCTAAGACATAATCATTTCATAATTTATCCTCATTTCTAAGATTAAAAAGGGAACAACTACGATCTAAGTAATTGTTCACAAATGCCTATGTCACCTACAACCCCTTTTTCAAGGATAGTTGAAAGATCTATAATGCCCACATCCCTTTATCAAGGATGATGGGGGTTAGGAAATTTAAGGCTTTCACCAACAAATTTCATGTTATCATCAAGTATTTGCAAAATCCATCAACATAAACTACTAATTGAAGCTAACAATAGAAACCCACACATACTAAAACCCTATTCATACAAAACCCCAAGAGGAAGAACTAGATACTTATAATATAAATAAGTAAACAAATACCAAAAATCTTTATTGATTGGATTTATGAAAGACTAAGTGAATATTACTTAAAACTTAGAGCTTAAACAAATCTTCAGTGGAAGTTTGCTAATCCTTCACTTAGAAACTAATCCAATGTATTCTCACCCAATATTAATACAATATTTGTGCTCTAAGAATGGAAACTAAGAACTAAAACAAAGTTCCAAAAATTAGGAATTATAGAATGATAATCAAGAGATAAGGTTTGAGCTCCTTTTAGGGATTTGGGAATGGATCACCGAAATTACATGTCTGCTCTTGGGCAAAATCCCTCGTTTCCGCAATTGCATCAGCTTGGCCGCTATCATGACTACTATGATCACAATAAGGTCTACGCGATCATGGTAGAGGACCAATTCTTAACTAAATTCAATTGTGGTAACCGAGGCTATGTTTTTATCCAGGTCTTCAAACTGCACTTCTTTCCTTCTTTTGATCTTGTTCAGCTTGCATCCACATATTTTCATCTTATTACCTATGTGCCTGGAAAATGTGGATATTAGTGCATTTAATTACAAATAGGTCTCACTTATTTATTAAAATCATGGCAATGTGCATGAATGATGAGTTTGAATGAGTGGTAAATTCACCACTCATCAAGCTGCACAATTCCTTTTGAGCCTAATTTAAAATGGTTTGCACATAATCCCAACCATCAACCCGGGAGTCTTATATTAAGGTATTTACCACTTGGTATTGTCATACAAATTATTCTTGCAAGCTAATCCAATTATGCCAAACCAAAACCACTAAACCAAATTGACTCCCAAGTTCTATTTAAAATCCAATCCATGGCCACCAAGGCCCTTTTAAATCTGTTTTAACCAATTATCCATTAATACGATGCAGTGGGTTCATAAATAAGTTGAATTCTATAGTTATCCATGTTCAAAAACCATATTTACAAAGTGGGTTGGGGTTAATGCCATTACCAAGCCAAAAGTCATCAATTTGGGGTAACTCATGTTCCTCATTCCAATTGCCTTAACAATGCACCCAATCGGTCCAACAAACATAAATTTAAAGCATAAATCATCAATTTAAATCTTGTGAAAAGTAGTTCAAGTGATACCAATCAAAACCCCTTAACCCAATTTCAAACCCAATAATTTAAAACAAATGGATAATGATTAAATAAGTGCCATAATGTAAAATTTAAGTTTGGGAATGAGATACATACCCGAAATACACAAGGAATTAAAGTCAATTTGAAGTTTGGAGCCCAGAAGATGAATTCATTGTAAAACCCTTAAATGTTCTTGGGTTTTGAGTTTGAGAGAGAAAAAAAATGATTTGATATTTGAAAACTGAAGAGAAAGAGGTTATTTTATATTAAAAGGTCGTACAAGGGTTAAAAAGACCAAAAACCCCTCATCCCAAATGAAAAAACAAAAACTGGATAATATTAAAACATAGGCATAGCACACTATTATCGTGGAGGGTAGCCTCTGTGCCACGCCAATATCGCGGAGGCTAACCTCCACGGCAGGCTAATATCGCGGACCCTCACTACCTTGGGGACTGAATATGATCCCAAACCTCATTAAAAAATTCTAAAACATTCTTAAATTACCTTTTTAATATCCATAAACATAATTCAAGTCAAAAATTGACATTACGAATTCATGAGTGTCAAAAATAAAATTGTTGAAATTTTGAGAGGTCTTATATTACCCCCTCCCCCAACTCAGGATCATTTGTCTCCGAATGAGAAGTTAGGCTATTTTAGCATGACATTAGCAAGAATACACCAGAATCAAATGACAAATGCGATAAAAGGAAAATGAAACTCATACCTCAATCACTCTTATCCAACACATGGAACAAGAATGGGTATTTGTCCTTCATATCTTTCTTAGCTTCCCATGTAGCTTTTTCCACCTTTAGATTTCTCCAAGAACCTTCAGTGAAGCTACATCCTTAGTCCTCAATCTACGAACTTGTCTATCCAATAATTCAACTGGGATTTTTTCATAATACAAAGAATCTGTAACACCAATATCCTCAATGGGCATTATTAAGAAAGGACCACCCATACATTTTTTCAGCATAGACACATGGAAAATAAGGTGAATAGAAGCCAAACTTGCTGGTAAATCTAGCTTATAAGTGATATTCCCAATCCTTCTTACAAACTGATATTGACCAATGTAACTGGAATGAGCTTCCCCTTCTTCCCAAACCTCATGACTCCTTTTATAGAAGACACCTTTAAGAATATCCAATCACTTACTTTAAATTCCAACTCCCTTCGCCTCACATCAACATAAGACTTTTGGTGACTTAAGGCAGTCTTAAGTCTTTCTCTAATCACTTTCACCATCTCCATGGCTTGGTGAACCAAGTCAGGGCCAAACAACCTAGTCTCATCTATCTCAAACCACCCAATAGGAGACCTATATCTCCTACCATAAGAAGCTTCAAAGAGAGCCATATGAATACTTGAATGGTAATTATCGTTATACGCAAACACAATAAGAGGCAAATAATCCATCCAACTTCCCTTAAAAACAATCATACAAGCCTTATCATATCCTTAAAAGTGTGAATTATCCTTTCCGAGTGTCCATCCATTTGATGGTGAAAGGCGGTGCTAAGGTTTACCTGAATAACCAAAACATTTTTAAATGAATGCCAAAAGTGCAAACAAAACTACATACCTCGATCTGAAATGACAGACACAGGCGGTCTATACAATTTGATTATCTATTGAATGAACAACTTGGCATAATACTTTCCTGAGTAATTAGTCCTCACATGCAAGACATGAGCTCACTTAGTTATTCTATCTACAATGACCTAAATAGAATCATACTGGTTATGAGACCGCGGAAGACTAGTATCAAAATCCATATTGATCATCTCCCAATTCCACATGGGTAACTCTATCTCTTGAGATATGCCATCAAGCTCTAAATACTCAACCTTGACTTGCTGACAAACCATACACTTAGCAATAAAATTTGCCATATCCCTTTTCATATTATTCAACTAGTAGATTTTATTCAAGTCATGGTCTATATTAGTCAAACTTGGATGAATTGTATATCGAGACTCATGAGCCTCAATCAGAATCCTTTCCTATAGCCCATAAACATCAAGAACACACAATCTTCTGTGATACCTAAGAATGTCATCTCCCACTTGAATGCCATAACCTTTTGTTGGCCCATATCATGCTTAATTTGCATAAGTAATAGATCCAAAGCCTTCTTCTCCTTCACCTCAACACCAAGAGATGATTTTACCACTTTGTGAATAATCAATCCTCCATCCTCAGAGTCCAAGAGATAGACTCCCAAGTTAGCTAATCTATAAATAGCCTTCACCAATTCTATTTTTTCCTTATCCACATAATATAATCTCTCTATAGAACACCTTCTAAGAGCATCAGCAATAATATTAGCTTTACTTGGATGATAGCGCAAACTCATGTCATAATCCTTAAGTAGCTCGAGCCACCACCTCTACTGAGATTTAATTTCTTCAGAGTAAACACATACTACAAGCTCTTATGGTCTGAATAAATATCCAAATGCACCCCATATAGACAGTGGCATCAAATCTTCAAGGAAAAAACCACAGCTGCTAACTCTAAGTCATGATTTGAAATTCCTCTCATGGACCTTAAGCTGCCTAGAAGCATAAGCCACAACTTTACCATGTTGTATCAAAATATAACCCATTCCCACACGAAAGGCATCACAACACATAACAAACCCATCAGTAACCTCAAACAAGATCAAAATTGCTGCAGAAGTCAACTTATCCATCAACTTATCAAAGCTACCCTCACAAGCATCAGACCATAAAAACTTAACCTTTTTTTGAGTCAACCTTGTCAACAAAGCATCAAATAAGAGAAACTCTCTAAAAACCTCCTATAATATCTATCCAATCTAATGAAGCTCCTAATATCAGTTAGAGTCATGGGTATAGTCAATTTCTTAACTGCCTAAACTTTTTTTAGACCCACCTTGATCCTCTCACTAGAAACAACATTCCCAAGAAAGGTCATAACGTTTAACCAGAACTCACACTTAGAAAACTTCACATACAATCCCTGATCCTTAAGAGTCCGGAACATAATTCGGAGGTGATTGGCATGATTCTCCTCACTCTTAGCTTACAAAAAAATGTCATCAATGAAGACTATAATAAATAAATCTAGGAACTATCTAAACACCCAATTTATAATATCCATAAAAGCAGATGGAGCATTATGCTAAATGAGGTAAGGCTGAATACATGGGTTCATATACATGATCAATAACTAACTGAATGATATGCAAGAGTTAGATTAGCAAACATGGAGGATCTATAACTACTGAACATACTGTGCATACTATGACTAGTAAACTGGAACTGAATTGATAGTTGATAACTGAATATACTGATAATCTGGGATCACTAATAATCTAAATTACTATTAACTGAGTGACTGTATATAATAGTCCTAATTCTGTAGAACTAAACTGAGTTTTATTCTAAAGAAAGAGATCAAAGCTGAAATTATGGGAGGTATTCATCTAACCGACATAAACCCAAATAAGATAAGATAACTGAGTCGGGGTCAAATCTGTAACCCCAATTAGAAAAGTGTCCATATCGTTCCACAGGTAAAGAAAAGATAAAGAGTAACTCTCTACTGGTAGGTTCTCAAAAACGAGAATGGTGTTACCCTCTACTGGCAGGTAGAGCACATTATCCACCCTCAACTGGCAGGTACGATGTCTCACCCTACGCTGGCTACGTAGTTCTGGAATGTATGGATCACACCCTCTTCTGGCAGATAAGCCCCCATCTTTGGGTTCACTCAGTGTTGAATCCTACTCTCAACTAAAAGACACTGAGCTATTGTACTAGACTAAACTGGACTAAATTCATTTAGATTACTGATTCTTCCTAAGTTCTGTACCTGACTGAATTCTACTGAGTTCTGTAACGGACTGAGAGTACTACCGATTATGACATAACTGATACTATTCTGTAACTGACACTAGCTCTAAATAAATAGCTAAGTTGTCATGTATTAAATACTCCCATGACTCAATAGCATAAAAAGTAAAGCAAAGCATAATCTTGAATAACATAACAATGTTCACTTGGTCATAATTCATTGATAGATACATTTCATCCAACACTTGTAATGCATTAACTTGTACATGAATGGGGATTACATGTTAGCATGCTATATTGGCATTATTTCATTCTCATAGACAATTTATCAAACACATAGGAAGCATACTTGGTTCATTAGATCATAAACACTTAGGGTTAATATGGTTACAACAATCAACTTGTAAATTGGATGGTTTATCATAAATATCATGTAATTCAACACATACTAGAATCAATTCTTGGAAATCGTAATCTAAATCATGGATTAAAACTCAAAAAACATCATAAACATGAATTCAATCTAATTCAAACATGGAAATCATAAATCTTGTATATTGAAAAAGGATTCTTGTGCTCCATGGAAGGTAAGGATCCATGAATGAACATCTAACATAACTTAATTTGATGAGTTCTTGGAGAAATTTTTGGGATTGACCTTGATTATTGAGAGCTAGGGTTTGCTTTCTTGAGAGATAATTATCTTTTGATTTTGAGAAAAAGTGAATGATGTAGTGTTTTACATGTTTTTAGGGCTTAAATCCCACATCTGGGCAGAATAAATCATGGGAAAAGACTATTTTAACCCTGGGCACAACTTTAATTTTTTGAGAAATTTTCTCGATCTGGACCCCAGGGGTAACGTGGTGCTATCGTGCCATGTCACTGGAAATTGACAACTGGAAAATAGTATGGTGGCGCGATGCGGTGGTATTGTGTTGCCACTTTGGTTAAGAACTGGAAGTGCATCACGACGTGGTGAAATTGTGTTGGTACATTAGAAATTAACATTTGTAAACTGAGTCTATGGCGTGATGTGCCAACTTTGTGGAACAACACTGGAAACTAACAATTGCTATTTTAACACACTCCGCGATGCGCTACTGGCTTGAATGACGATGTTTAGTGATTGAAACTTAAAATCACCGTAACTTCTTACCTGGTTGTCAAATTTAGGTGAATTTTATATCATTGGAAAGCTAATTGAGTTTCCTATGTAATGGAAGCCTCAAATCTAAAAATTGAGTATACAAAAAATTTTATATACAATAACCCATGTACTTAGGGTTAATCTAGGCTAGGGAAATACGGGGTCTTACAATATCTCCTCTTGGGAACATTCATCCTCGAATATGGCCAGTTAAGTTGAGGGATTACGGATAGACTAAGTTTATGTACTGAACTAGACATGCATAATTGAAGCATGATTATGTGACTAGCCTGATAGATTGAACTTACATTTTGAACATGCATGTCTGATACATGAGTACATATCTGAACGGATTAATAAATACGTGACTGAATATATATGAATGGGAACATGAGGACATGACTAAGTCTGAATTATGATACATGAACTGGACCGATTCCTTGGATACGTGTCATGATAGGGGAATGGTCATATAGCTAAACTTGGGACTTGAGGGTCAATTATAAGGACCCATTACTTTAACTAGATTTGCTACGTGAAGAGAAAATAAAAGGTTTAGATCATGATAGCTTAGGGATTATAGTGCATCTCCCCCTTGGGACACTATGTCCCTCAAGTATACTGACTCAACTGAGATACTAAGAAAAAGCATGAGACGATGCACAGGACACTTACGAACTAAATCATAAATGAATATCTGGGATCTGAAACTGAGGGATAAATATGTAAATGGGAGATCTATAATATACCAGTGACCACATCAGGAGAACTTTCATGATCTTGTTTGGACTGAAGTGCATAAAACATGTTTAGGCGTTTCCCACTAGTGGCACTGGAAGTGGCACCTTATTGATCTAAGAGACCTAGCTGAGCTGAAGGATGACTATGCGGACTGTGAGAACTTTACTGAGCACAATCTCTAACTCGGTGGCCAGGCTTGCCACACCCAAAACAAACATCACTGCTAGCTCTATACATACCCTTAAGATTCTTACCACACTCTCTGCAAAATGGATTAGTACAACCATTGCTTACGCTATCCTGGGTCATCGGTACACTGGGTAAGGATGAATCTAGGACTGAAGACTTTGGATGAAACTAGGAACAGTTACCGCCTTCTAACTTAGGTTGACTGAAATTAAATCTACCGGTTATAGCCCTCTTATTCTCTCTCTCCTTCTTCTTAATCTTTTCCTCTTAAATCTATTGAGCATGGACCATAATCCTAGATATGTCCATCTCTTTAATCAACATTGTTGTTCTGTACTTCTTAACCATACTATCGGATACCTCAAATACGAACTTGCTCATTCTGGACCAATTTACTATCACTACATAAGGAGCATACCTAGGTAACTGAGTAAACTTGAGGGAATACTCTTTTACACTCATACTACCTTGTCTGAGATTAATGAACTCTAACACTTTGGCTTTTCTCATCTCTAAGGGAAAGAATCTATCTAGGAAGGCAATAGCAAACTCTTCCCACTCTATGGGCTCTGCATCTATACCCCTGTATACCTTTCACTGCTTAAACCACGTATGGGCTACATCTTATAGCTGATAGGCGACTAACTCGGCACTCTCACTAGAAGTCATTCCCAAGATGGTTGTGAATTTCTAAACCTTATCGAGGAACACCTATGGATCCTTTTCTGACTTAGATCCCATAAAGGAAGTAGATTCATCTGGGTAAAGTCCTACATTTTTGTTGCAGCAGTATTGGCCACTGGGTTGGCTGAAATAGCAGTTGGCCGTTCATTCTGAGCTACTACTGCATTGGATAGAGTAGTGAATGTAGCTTTGAATTTTGTGTGAGAGACATGTTCATCCACGGGATCTTCCTGAATGGGCTGAGGGGCTGACTGGTTCCCGATTCTTTTTTCATTAGCCCTTTAAGGAGACATATTTGTAAATGAAAGAAAGAAGTGGATTAGACTGAGAGATTAACTTGAGCTCACGCTCACTCACATAACATAAATACTAAAAGAAGGGAAACTTTTCCTAAAACATCTCATAGCCTCCTGTCCATAAGTGTGGCATGCTACACACTCATGCACAAGACTCTATATAATGCAGCTTTTCAGACTCCCTAGGACTCTATTGAACCTTAAGCTTTGATACCAAGATTGTAGTGACCCAAGACTAACCCCTAGTTGTCAGATGATACTTGCGACCTCGAAGGACCACAAGCTAACCCATGAATGATATCTATTGTGAGCACTAAACCATAATACTGAAATAAATATAGAATAATGGGCTGAAATTCCATAAGGTTCAAAATATCTTAAATAATGATAAAATATAAAATCTATAAAGCTGAATACTATCTAAAAATCTAGTCTGAAAATCCTCCAACTAAATCTGTCTAAAACTAAAGTTGATGGAAAAATCCCCCAACTAACTCCATCTAGTAAAATACTGCTAATCTGAAGTACTGAATTAAAAGCATATCCTCGATAGATGAGGACTCACTACTAAATCTGCTACTGCTGGCTGAATCTGGCTAAGCACGGTAAAAAACCTTAACATTTGAACCTATGATATGAAACATCATAGGGCAAGAAATGGGTATACGGTCAGTATGTGGGAATGTAATGGTATGCTAAATGAGGTAAGGTTGAATGCATGGATTCATATGCATGATCAATAACTAATTGAATAATATGCAAGAGCTAGATTAGCATACATGGTGGATCTATAACTATAGAACATACTGTGCATACTGTGACTGAGTATACTAGAACTGAATCTGATAACTAATAACTGAATATACTGATAATCTGGGATCACTGATAATCTGAATTACTATTAACCGAGTGACTGTATCTGACAGTGCTGATTCTATAGAACTGAATTGAGTTATATTCTAAAGACTGAGACCAAAACTGAAATAGTAGGAGGTAATCATCTAAGCGACATGCCCCAAATAAGATAAGATAACTAAGATGGGGTCTAATCTGTAAACCCAATTAGAAGGGTTTCAGTACCGTGCCATGGGTAAAGACAAGCTAAATAGTAACCCTCTACTGGTAGGTTCCCTAAACGAGAATGGTGTTACCCATTATTGGCAGGTAGAGCACCTCATCAACCCTTAAATGGCAGGTGTAATGTATCACCCTACGTTGGCTATGTAGTTTTGGAATGCAAAGATTGCTTCTAAGGATCACACCCTCTGCTAGCAAGTGAGCCCCACTTCTTGGGTTCACTCAGTGCTGAATCCTACTCCCAACTTAAAGACACTGAATTGTTGTACTAGATTGAATTCATTGAGATTACTGAGTTTTCCTAAGTTCTGTAACTAACTAAATTCTACTGAGTTCTATAATGGACTAAGAGTACTACTAATCCTGACATGACCGATGCTATTCTGTAACTGACACTAGCTCTAAATAAATAGCTAAGTTGTCAGGTATTAAATGCCCCCAGGACTCAATTGCATGAAAAGTAAAGAAAAGCATAATCTTAAATAACATAACAATGTTAACTTGGTCATAATTCATTGATAGAGACATTCCATCAAACACTTGTAATGCATTAACTAGTACATAAATGTGTATTACATGTTAGCATGCTATATTGGCATTATTTCATTCTCATAGACAATTTATCAAACACATAAGAAGTATACTTGGTTCATTAGATCATAAACACTTAGGGTTAACATAGTTACAACAATCAAATTTCAAATTGGAGGGTTTATAATGAATATCATGTAATTCAACACATACTAGAATCAATTCTTGGAAATCGTAATCTAAATCATGGATTAAAACTCAAACAACATCATGAAAATAAATTCAATCTATTTCAAACATGGAAATCATAAATCTTATATTTTGAAAAAGAATTCTTGGGCTCCATAGAAGGTAAGGATCCATGAATGAACATCTAACATAACTTGTTTTGATGAGTTCTTGGAGAAATTCTTGGGATTGACCTTGATTCTTGAGATCTAGGATTTGCTTTCTTAAGAGAGAATTATCTTTTGACTTTGGAGAAAAGTGAATAATGAAGGGTTTTACACATTTTTAGGACTCAAATCCCATATCTGGGCGGAATAAAATTATGGGAAAAGACTATTTTAACCCTGGGCGCAAATTTAATTTTTTGAGAAATTTTTCCAATTTGGACCCCTGGCGCGACGCTGTGCTAAATATCGTGTCATTGGAAAATGAAAAATGGTAAATTCCATGGTGGTGCGACGTGGTGGTATTGCATTGCCACTTTGGTTGCGAGCTAGAAATGCACCGCGACGTGGTGAAATCGTGTTGGTATACTGAAAATTGACAATTGTGAACTGGGTGTATGATGCAATGTGCCAACATCACAGAGCAACACTGGAAACTGACAATTTACTATTTTAACCCACTCCGTGACATGTTATTGGCCCGAGTGATGATTTTTAACAACTGAAACTTAAAATTACCATAACTTTTTACCCGGTTGTCGGATTTAGAATAATTTTATATCATTGGAAAGATAATTGAATTTCCTACATAATTGCAGGCTTAAATCTTAATATTACTTAGTATACCAAAAAATTTATCTAGGATAACCCATGTACTGAGGGTTAATCTAGGCTAGGGAAATACGGGGTATTACAGTCCTTCTCCTTTTCCTTGAGTCTTGGGATTGGCTTTTGTCCCTTCTTAATGAAAATCCATGCTTGGAAGTAATTTTATTAGATGAAGATTCTTAATATGTTCTTCCAATAAGAGTAGTATTGTCTGTTGAATTATGGGGGCCTTATGAAGAAATGGCCTTCTTGAAGAAGAGCACTGAGAATTGGTAGTTTTCAATTTAATCTTTGCTCACGTGCAGTTAAGAAACATTATAAGTAAGACCTGCTCTGATACCAATTAAAATTCAATAAAAAGTGAATTGAAAATTTGTGTGTGTCGACTGCTCAGTCTTCTAAGTTGAATTTCCTTCAAATCAATATACGTCACAAATAAGCTTATATCTAAATAAAAAGACACGTAAATAAGAAACTAAAAGTAATGACACAAAGATTTATCCTAGTTTGGAATACCAATGTGGTGCCTACTTCCAGTCCCCTTGGGTTTCAAAGTTTCCTTAGATCTTTTAAAGTAGAGTTCGAGTACAATGGTGATGAACTAGTTCTGAAGATTTATTTTATCCTTCATATCTTTTGACACAGCCTCAGTTTGTATTACAAAGTTGACTCAATTTTATTCTCTGTATGAATATTGTAAATTAAGAGTACAATACTTTTTTAGACTAATATTGAGATACTCTGAGATTCTTTCTTTAAGTTGTGTGACAGTTTTGGTCTTCAGTCTTTTCTTTAATAATCTTCAGCTACTTCGACTTCTATTCTTCAAAAGGAAACCAAAGATATTTATTCTCAATGAAGGATGTGAATTGATTCCTTGATTAAGGAATGGCATCATAAAGAATGTCCATATCAGATATGTCCATAGGTGGTACAGTGTCTATAGTCATACATGTCCATATCAGATTTGTCGATGTAGAGGGTGTGACCTTCTTCTTTTTTTCTAGGTCCTGATTAACTCGGTTTCCATTATTCTAGGAGGCCAGTTTCTCCGTGATTAATATTGTGGATACTTTTCTTTTTCTCTCTTGTCTTGATTAATTTGCTTTTCGTAAAACATGGAAGCCACTAAACTCCATGATTGATATTCTTCCAATCTTAAAGTTGTCTTTCTTGTGATTGATATTCTTCTAATTTAGAGCTAGCTTTCTTATGAGTAGATGCTTATTTCCTTTTTGGCGTTATTCTTCTTGATCATTTGTACCTTTGGTGTATCCTATAAGATATTTGTTTAAACTTTTGGTTTATTTAACATATAGTGAGATTATGGTGCTAACACATGGTATATCCCTAGAGAAAATTTCTCTGGGTTGTATCAATGGTAGCAAGTATTGTATTAGGATGATAGATGAATTGCATAGCATGAGTAGGAATGCTATTGAGGGAAGATTTTGCTTGGGTAATTCTCCCAGCCATAGAGAGGAAGTTTGTTTCCATCCTAATAGTTTTGAGTTCAAGTTATCAATAATGAACTAGTAATCACTATTCTAGGGTCGCTTGTGCAGGATGGGAAAACCCAAGTATTTACCAAAAAAATTGGAAGTTTGGATAATGAGATATTGATACAAAAAGTCTTTATTTTTAAGGAATAGTTACTAAAGAAGATCCCTTTGGATTTAGTTTGGTTAACGTTTTGACTAGAGTGAAGGCTGAAGCTATAGAGAACATTTCTAATAGTGACAAAGTGTCTCTCAATGGCCTTGGCAAAAAAGTGTCGGTCATCAACAAAGAATATATGAGATAGGTGGGTACCCTTGATTGATGAAGATAGGCTGCTATTTAAGGATATCAACCTCATGATCAATTCTTCTACATAAGAACTCCATACATATAATAAAGAGTTAGGGGAGATGGTATCCCCTTGCCTGATACCTCTAGCTGGTTAGAAAAACTCAGTTCTTTCCTTATTCACAAAAATGGAGATATGTGTGGAAGATATATAAGAAATAGTGATGGAGGTCAGTTTGTGGAGGATTTTAAAGAAGTGAAGGTCTTGCCTAATGAAACACCATTCAAATCAATCAAAGTCCTTTTTTATGTCAATCTTAAGGATCATATTACCCTATTTACCCTTCTTCTTTTGGAAATATGAAATAATTTCTTGGGAAATGACAACATTGTTTGAGGACTTTCTATTAGGGAGAAAGTTGTCTTATCTTGGACCAAAGATTTCAGACAAGCTTATATTGAGTATTACAAAGACCAATGGGTTTAAAGTTCTTTAGGATGGAGATATTAGAGAACTTAGAAATAATGCATAAATAGGTATTATTAACTTTAGGGTATATGGAGTCTTTGTTGAAAGTATCAATACAAAATTGGTTCACATACTACCCCATGATGTTCCGATATCTTTGATACATAAAAGGTGTAAACCATCAGGGCCTTGTACTTTGTTGGGATTGAAAGAGAAGAGAGTTCTTTTAATGTCATATTGGAAAGGAATACTATCTAAGAGGTGATGATTTTTATAGCTAATAGAACCCCTGGAGAAGAGATTTGATTGGCATTTCCAGGAGGAGTATAAATGGCCGATGCTAGAAGGGTTTTCATAGAAAGAGGTAATGTAAGACTTAATAGCCTCGAAGGAGTGGATCCTGTTTCCATTATCCTCCTTGATGCCATTTATCTTATTTATCCTTCTCCTATTGATGGTGATGGTCTGGAAAAATTTAGTAATAGCATCCCCCTCAGACAGCTAATTTATTATAGAATTAAGTCTCCAAAGCTCCTACTCCTGTCTGAGGATTTTGCTAAATTCTCTAGTCAGTCTTCTTTCAAGATCTTGAAGGAAGTAACTAGAGGGATAGTTTGGGGATTTATGGATCCCAGCAAGTCTATCCAGGATCCTTTTCTTTTGGTGGAAGATATTCCTAAAAGTCGTCCTGTTCCAATTTTTTAATTGAGTTACAAAATGGGAAATAGCTTCAATGAGAGGCATATTAGAATCAAAAGATTTTTTGATAGTTTTTATGAAATTTGGGTGGTGTAACCACATCGATTCCACTCTAAAAGGATTATTCAGAGAAGGGTTGTTATGGATATTCGCTAGGAAGGGACAGTGATTATTATAGGTTTTGGGAGATAGGTGTAATGATGCTTCAGATTATTTTTTGTTATTCTACTTATTTTAACCATTATAGATTTTTCGTAGTTGTCCCAAGTTATTTATGACTTGCTGGGACTGATAGTTTTGTTATGGGGTAGTTCATTTAGTTTTTAGAACCATTTCCTTATTTAGAAGCCTTCGCTGGTTCCAAATGGTCATTGAGAAAAAACTTTAGCAAAACAATGTTAAATATGAATTTTGACTGCACCAACAGCTCCAGAATATCTATTTTAGGTTAGGTAGACCATTGGTTTGGGTCCCACTGCACCCAAACTAATTTTGACCTACTAGTCAAAAAGTTTATAAATCGAAAATTTAGGTGTGAGGCTCACATTTGGCCAAAATTACCTTAGATGGAAAATTCGAGTTTGCCAAAGCATTAGAAATGTCAAAATCAATATGGTTGCATATTTTGTTTGCTCATACTAGACTTTGAATGCATCATGAGGTATTAGCAAAAAGTTGAAATAAATTCAAAGTTTCAGATGTCGTCTGGTGCAGCATGAGTACTGGAATCATGGAGGCTATATCGAGATTGCGATGCCACGATTGTGACCTGTGTGTTTTCAATTACATCGACAGAGAACCTGGGAAGGGTTATTTAAATGCTCTTTTGGCTATGAAATGGCCATTTCTCCATTGTCTTGAATCCTATAAACCCTAATAGAGTGTGTAGGCCTCAAATTAAGTCTTGGGGGTTGATTGTAAGCTTGAATAACTTTCATAATCATGACTAACATTGAATCTAAGGTATGAATCTTTCATTATTAGTGTTGAATTCATGATTACTTGACGCAAAATTCCAAAGGGCTTAAAGCTTTCTTTTAGCCCAAATATGATTGTTTTGCACCAATTTCTTAAGGGATATAACTCCTTACTGGTATTTGACCAATGGATTGGTCTCAGAAACTTGTCTTTCATAAGTGGGACCCATTTAGAGGATTTTGGTGTCATTTTGGACGCGAAGCACAATAGTGCAATTTGGGTATTGATATTCTCATAATAATACATATATTGTGATTTTGATAGCTTTACTTGTTGAAGAAGCTTCAAGGAAAGCGAAAGCGAAGATTCTTGGTTCATGAGCTATATTTGGATTTGATGTAGGTTAGGCTTACTTATTGTTAGATTGAGATTTATTATAGAATGAATTTGATATCTTGATAAGATTGTTGGGGTTTTAGGATTTGAAATGGTAGATAGTAAAGTTGGGATTGGTTAGACTATTTAGGCTATTGAACTCATAAATATAGTCTAGAACCTTGGCTAGTTGGACTTATTATCTATGGATAGCATAAGAATGCTCTAGTTGTTCTAGTTAGATGGGAGTGGCCTCGTTCACTCATCTTAAGAGTAAGTTGACCTAGATATGCATAATTGCGAAATTAGCCTTAGATGCTTTGGATGACTTGAGTAATACTTGAGGAAGAATTGTCCTATAGAACTAATATGGATTGATAAACCTTTAAGACTTGATTTAGATGATTTAGCCTAGTCCTAGGTAGAAGTCAAACTTGAAAAATTATTTTGGGATATTAGAAGTGGAACTTGACCTGCCTTAACCTTGAACTATTAGCTTCGTTAGTGACCTAAATACTTGTTACACTCTTAGAAAGTACCTTTGGTAATATGATGGCTAACCTTGATAAAAGGTTTAATCATGATGTTGGTATTGGAAATGGTATGCATAATTGGTTGCTAGATTATTGATAATGTGTGGATAGCAATGAATTCTTTTAAGATTGGACCCATGACTACGTCATTACTAAAATCATTGACTAACTTACAATGTGAGTTTTGGATTAGCTATAACTCATATTATGTTCAAGCCTAGTAACTAAACTAACGTTTGTGCTAAAGATCCTCTTGTGCTAATAATGTAAATCATGCTAATAAAGAGGGGCTCTAGAAGATAAATTGTGGCTTGTATTTGAAAATGCTAATGGTTATGTTGAGCTCGGTAAACTATTGAGTATAAATACCATATGAATACACCTGTTTATGATTTTATCAATATTGTGTGTTGATAGTAAATAATGAGGTACGAAGGTATGTCTTTCCTTATGTCTCTTTCACTCTAGCCCTCGTGGGGCTGCATTTAATATGGATTTGATTGCACATATCTATATAGATGTTATTATTAATATTGATATTTTGATAAATATTGATGTTATGGTGAATATTGATGATATGACGATGCCCGATAAGTCTAGAGGATATATTTATGATATAATGATTCCCGGTAAGTTTGAAGGATATATTAATGATATGATGATGTCCGGTGAGTCCATAAAATATATTGATAATATTGTAATGCTCGGTAATTCCAGAGAATATATTGATGATATAATGATGTTCGATAAGTATGGAGGATATATTCATGATATGATGATGCCCGATAAGTCCAGAGGATATATTAATGCTATAATGATGCTTCGTGAGCCTGGAGGATATAATGATGATGTGATAATTCCCTATAATTCTAGAAGACATATTGATGATATGATGATGTTCGATAAGTTTGGAGGATATACTGATGATATGATGATGCCTGGTGAGTTCAAAGGATATATTGATGATGTAATGATGTGTGATAAGTCCGGAGGATATATTGATGATATGTACGGTAAGCATGTAAATATATGTTTTGTGTGAGAAGATGGTTTTATATGATTACATCCATATGTTCTTAAGGGTATGATATTCTTCTTGGTATTTTCAATTATAATTCATTACTGCTAATCTCTTGTTAAGTGGTATTGTTCTTTCTAGTGCTACATAATGGGTAAAAGTGGTATATGCCTCATAATGTACTAGGAAAAGTTGGTAATGGGGATATTGTATGGTATTTGAGGATCCACCTAGTGACTTTAGATAGCATGGGATAAATGGATTAATTAAGGAATATTACCTACAACAATGGGTTATGTAGTAACTAGTTGACTACTAAGTGACTATCTTACTTGATAACTTGGTGTCTAGAATTCTAGTTATTGAACCTTATTTGGTTGAAATATGGTAACTAACAATTGTGGTTTTTATGTGGTTAATAATGATAATAGGTTAGAATTATGATGATTAATGACATTGATGACAAAGTTACGATTTCGATTGGCGATTAATTGAGGATTTATATATTAAGATGCTAGATATTAAAAGTGTTAGTGGTTAGATATATAAGTTTTTAATGATGATTAGTAGTCTTTCGTTAGATGATGACTAGTACGATTATGATGACTAGAATTGTGCTTGGGCTAAATAGCTTCTATGGTCTAATAGTGAACTTTGACTAGATATGGGATGTTGGTTATTAGAGGATAATGGTTAGTTGCTATCCTGTGAATAAGGATTTTGTAAACTATCAGTTAGTCTAATAATTAGAGGTCATGATGGTCTACTAAATGGTGATTCATTAATAATCATTAGTAACCTAGTAATTAGTAAGTATATTGATGAGATGGATATCTATATGATGACATAATTATAGGTGTGAGTACCTTGGTATATGTTATTTAATTAAGGTAATTATTGATGGTTATAATTATTGGCAATTGGTTGTTGATGTGAAATGTGGATAACCATTAAAGTTGAGAGTGGGTTTTATATCTATTGGCAATGATGAATTACTCCTTGATTCATTCTCCAGTGGTATGAGACGTCGTGATGAGTTCTTTACTTTATGTTCTTTTGGGCGTACTCCCCGGTGGTATGGGATGTCGTGATCGGTTCTTTTACTTTATGCTCTAATGGATGTATGTGTGTTGGCTTGGTACGTATTCGGTTGTGATTGTATAAATGTCACATTGCACCTTTGGATCATTTACTCATTACAAATAATGATGTTGTCGTGAATTATTATGAGATGTGGTACCATCGTTTTTGTTGATAATTTATCTTATATAGTAATGATGAAGATGATTTTGGTTCAATTCTGTACCTTGAATTAGAGATATTGTCTTGCTTTATATCATCTTTGTATCATAAATTAGCTCAGTCAGTCAATGATGCCTACTGAGTACCTGTTGTTTTGTTACTCATACTACACTTTTGTACCTTTTGGTGCAGATTCATGTAATAGTTGTTGCCGCTGAGTTAAGTTTGTGTAGTGTCTATCGTTTGGAGATAGGGTGAGCTCTTGGAGTTTTGAGTCACTCGTTACCCTCTATACTTGTTTAGTCTTTTGTATTCAAGATGAATGTATTGACTATTTTAGATTTATGAATTGTATTTCAGATTTTCAAACTTAGATGCTCTTGTACTGATATTATTGTTGATTATAGTTGTATCCATGTATTTTGGCCTGATTGGGCATTTCTACCAAAGTAACCCATTGCCTTAGCTCCGGGTTATGGTGTTCGCTTACCTATTGGTGGGTTTTAGTAGGTGCCATCATGATTCATAAATTAGATCAAGATAAATTGGTATCAGATCCTAGGTTTCATCGATATTGTCGATACAAGAGAAAATGTCTAATAGAGTCCTGTGGATTTGAACATTGACATCTGTTTCCTATCTTTGATAGGCTATGAAACATTCTTAGGAGTCCTCCACTTCTTTTATTCATATCGTCCTAGGAGTCTGAGTTGGTTTGTAGGATATTTTCTAGACTTTACTCTTTTGCTGATGCTTAGGACATGTGCTACAGCTATACGTGATGAGGGTCTCGAAACTGAGCCCAGGTATCCTATTCCTATTTAAGGACAACCTCATGATGTGTCCCCAGTTAGGGACCAGTATGAGCCACCTTCCCCAAACCTCATTCCTGCACGTGAGTCAGAGATTCCTCCTCCATAGCCAACGGTTGGCCAGGGACCAGCCCAGGCTCCACCAGGTTATATTCCCTCGTAATTGCTCAGAGATGCCTTGATTCAACTATTGGGTATTATTAGTAGTGCCCCATTTGATAGTGCAGAGACTATTGGGTCAGGAGTGCAGCCTGCAACTACAAATCCTAGAGTTGTGATTCCCCATATATCGATAGTTGTTCATCCGATAGCCAGTCAGCCAGTTGTGACCCATCCTGCTATGTCTGCTGAGAAAAAGAAGATTCTTGGTAGATTTTTAAAGTTGGCTCCGCCTAGGGTTTCTAGTGCTCCAAGAGAGAATGCATTTGAGTGTCTTACAGTTTGCGAGGATAGACTTCATGGATTAGGCCTTGTTAAGACTCGTGGTGTGGATTAAACCATATTTTAGTTGGATATGTTTGCTTGACATTGGTGGAGAGGTTCGATGCATTCTAGGTTAGTTAGATCTTCTCTCCTATCATGGACTTAGTTCTTGGAGAAGTATATGACACGCAACCTTAGAGATCAACTGAGGGATCCGTTCACTAGATTAGAGCAAGGCTATGATAGTCACCGAGTATGAGGCTCGTTCCCCTGAGTTGTCCAAGCATGGAAGTTCAAATCCATGAGTTTACTATGCTAGAGGGATTTTCCTTCTAGCATGAGTTCCATTCACTTGGTGTTCCATGTGTCCATGTTATGAAAATGGGTAGGTAATTCATTGGTTGTTCCCTTAGAGAATATTGGTATTTCAGATTCTTTGTCCTATGAGGAAGTTTCGGTGTGGATCTTGGATCGGTAAGTTCGTTGGTTTTCAGACGAAATATGTGGCTTCGGTAAAATCTCTATAGCGGAACCAAAATTCTGAGGAAGCTACTTAGGAAGCTGAGGAGGACATGAAGTCCAAGTATCTATTCCTATTCCCTATTCTAGAAAATTATGATTGAGGTATGTATTGTCCTTAACATCTTCATTTTCTATCTTTGTAAAAGGAAGATTGAAAATTTCCTTGGTATTTTGTTTTCTGTCTTAAAGGTAAGAACAATGATGTTTTAGGTCTAACCATGCTAGAAATACCTTGTTCCATCATTCAAGGTTGAATGATCCTAAAGGGGGAGACTGAAACACCCTGAATTTTGGTCCTTTAAAATTCTTTGAGCTTTAAGGTAACTATCCTATTAATGACTTATCATACAAGTCGTATGGTGTGGTTATGGGTCTAGGGACCCAAGTTGTAACCAAACCAGTGTGTAATTATCTAAGTTCTTCTTGGAGTACGAGTGGCTCACTACGAGTTATAAATCTATGTTATAAGTGATAGGGTTAAGTCATATGTTGTCCAGTGTCTAATCCCGTTGGGTTTTGTCTTGGATATGACTATACATATGAGTCATATGATCAGGTCACGAGTGGGATCATGGAGTCATAAGATGGATAGTTTATGGGTTTTCAACTCACTATTTAGGATATGACTCATGGATATAAGTCGTATGATGTGGTGATGAGTTAATAGATCGACTTATAACCAAGGAAGACCATTTTATAGTTTTAGTTGGGGGTACTTTGGATATTTTTCATTTAAAACCCTTAAGGCCCCACTTCTCTAAAACGCATTAGGGCATGGTTTCCTCTCAAAATCCTATTTACTCTCTCAAAATTCTCTCGAGCAAAATTGGCTAGGGTTTCTCCAAGTGGCCATCTAAGGATTTAAGAGTCAATTTCTCTCCATGAATCTTCAATTTAGGCATGTGACTCTTCCACGATTGTTATTTTACTAAATGCATATATTTAAAGCATTATTCATTAATCATTAATGGTAGCTTTGAAACCAAGGTTAAGGGGTTTTAATGCATTTCATTAAATATTGTATTCTATGGTTTAGATTGTGATTATACATGTTTTAATTATGTTTTGCACATATGGGTGCATAGGGATGGTGATTTAATTCAGGGGTCATGGTTGAACCCCAAATTGGTTGTTTTTTACTTTAGTAATGGCATAACCTCCACCTTTTTGTGAAATTATTAATAAGAATGATATTGTCACAAGTTGAATTGTGTTTTTGAACAATGCTTTGACATAAATGTGCTAATGATTGATGAATAACGTTTTAAAGGCCTTTATGGCCATAGATTGATCAAAATTGTAACCTTAGGGTTTGATTTGTTAAATGGGTTTGAGTGCAAAATGTTGCATTAACTTGATGTCCATGTTTGAATAATGGGTTTGAGTCCCAAATGATGAAATTATTATTATAGCAGGGGTTGGTATAACGATACCAATGGGGTGCCTATATGTATAATGGGTTAATAAAATTCAAATATGTTAAATATCATGAATTATCATTAGTTTTAATATGCACTATCTTATTATATGTTCGGAATTCATCCAATATTTGGGGATGTTATGTGGTTTTGTTAGGTGAAGAAGGTGATCTCCGATCCACGTGAGACTTCAGATACCCATCACGACTAGGTTCTATTTTGGGTCATGACATATTAGCTATGCCATTGCATCTATTTACTCCCATGGGTGATTCCTTAGTAGAGGATCGAGTATTCAGATCATGTGTTTTGATTGTTAGTAATGTTGATACTTATGCTGATCTTATTATTCTAGATTTTGATATAAGTCTTGGCATGTACTATCTATCCCACTATCATGCGATCATGGATTTTTATCTAAGACTGTCACCATAGCCATGCCCAGCATAACCCCAGTTGTATAGCTGGGAGCGATTAGCCGCGAGCCGACGGGGATAAATCTTATGTTTGTGATAGGAGACTTATATCAAGAGGTTGCAACTCTTATCTAACTTAAATATGTTATATTAGTGTAGAAATCCATTGCTTGACTCTGTTCCTATTGTTTATGAGTTTCCTTTTGTGTTCCCTAACGAACTACCTAGATTCCCCCTAACCTTGAGATTGAGTTTTCTATTGACCTTGAGCCTGGCACCCAACCTATTTCTATGGCACCTTACCGTATGTCTCCTACCGATCTTAAGTAGCTAAATTCTGAACTTTAGGATCTTCTTAGTAAGGGTTTCATTAGACCGAGTATGTCCCCGTGGGGACCTTCTATATTATTTGTCAATAAGAAATATGGCTCCATATGCATGTGTTTTTACTATAGGCAGCTTAATATGGTGGGGGTGAAGAACCATTCTCTTATGCCTCACATCGATGATTTATTAGACTAGCTTTAGGGTGCAACCATATTTTCTAAGATTTATATGAGGTCCAATTATCATCGCTAAGGATTCGGGCTAATATTGTCTCGAAGATGGCTTTCAGGACCCGTTATGGTCATGATGAGTTTTGGGCTGACTAATTCCCCAACCGTGTTCATGGATTTGATGAACCGCATGTTCAGACCCTATCTAAAATCCTTCAATCTTGTGTTTATTAATTACATTCATTTGTATTTAAAGAGTAGTGAGGAGCATGCGCAATATTTGAGGATAGTGCTCTACACTTTAAGATACCATGTGCTTTTTTCCAAATTCTCTAAGTCTGAATTTTGGCTTGAGTCAGTGTCATTCCTTTGACATGTGGTATCTTAAGTTGGTATCATGGTGGACCCGGCGAAGATTGCGACGATTCGTGATTGGGCTAGACCTATATCTTTGACTAAAGTCTATTGTTTCATTGGTTTGATCAGTTATTATAGGCGCTTTTCTAAGAGCTTTGCTATAATTTTTGCCCCTATGACAAGAGTGACTAGAGAGGAAGTTCCTTTCTGATATTTTGAGGAGTGTGAGTTGAGCTTTGGAAAGCTCAAGGGTTATCTAAATTTAGCTCCAGTATTAGTGCTTTTTGTTGAGGGTGAGGGATTCACTTTGTTCTATGATGCTGTAAGTATTGGTTTTGGCTGTGTTTTGATGCAACAGGGTCGTGTCTTTACTTATGCTTTTAGACAGCTTAAGGTACATGAGCATAATTACCCCACTCATGATTTAGAGTTGATGGTAGCAGATTCCATGCTCAAGGTTTGGAGGCATTATTTATATCGAATGCATTGTGAGATTTTCATTAATCACCGCAGCCTTCATCATCTTATGACCTAATGAGAACTTAATGCTCACCAGCATAGATGGATAGAATTGCTAAAGGACTATGACATTTCCATCTTATATCATCTAGGTAATGTAAATATGGTTGTTGATGCCTTGAGTCGCAAGGCAGTGAGTATGGGTAGCTTGGCATACATATCAGTTTCTCAAAAGCCAATGGCATGGGACATTCATTCCTTAGCCAATTTAATGGTTCTACTTTATATTTAAGATCCTACAAGGATTTTAGCTTATGTGAAGGCGTGGTCCTCTATATTTGAGCAGATTCATGATCGTTAGTATAAGGATATCAAGTTGTGCTTCCTTCATGATTAGGTGGTAAGGGTGAGTCTGGGCGTCACACTATTAATTTTAAGGGTATTTTGAGATTTTAGGGTCGTATTTGTGTTCCCTAGCTTGACGACATGATGCTATCGATTCTTAAAAAGGCATATAGCTCTAGATATTCTATTCATCCTAGAACAACTAAGATGCATAAGAATTTGAGGTAGCATTACTAGTGGAATAGTATGAAGAGAGATATGGAAGACCTTATGGCTTATTTCCTATATTATCAGTAGATTAAGGCTGAGCATCAGTGTCTTGTAGGATTAACTCAAAGGTTGCCCATTCCAGAGTGGAAATGGGAATAGTTACTATAGACTTCATTAGTGGTTTTCCTCGCGCTTCCTATGGTCTTGATGGTATTTAGGTTATTGTGGATCATTTGACCAAGTCGGCGCATTTCATCCCTATTCATATGACCTTTAGTGTTGACAGATTAGCCCAAATTTATGGTCAAGAGATAGTTTGTTTGCATAAGGTACCCATTTATATCATATCAGACTGTGGTTTTGTGTTTACTTCGCGATTTTAGAGAGCATTCCAGGGGGTTGATACTCAATTGGATTTGATTATAGCTTTTTATTCGCAGATAGATGGTTAGTCTGAGAGGACTATTCAGGTGCTTGAGACTGTAATATGAATTTCGAAGAACAGTGGGATCAACACTTAACATTGGCACAGTTCTCTAACAATAACTATCATTCGAGTATTAAGATGGTGCCTATGAGGCTTTCTAAAGTAGGAGATATCGTTCACTGATAGGGTGGTTTGAGACTTTCGAGGTGAGACCTCATATTAAGGATTTGCTTTAGGACATGTTTGATAGAGTTAGGCTAATTTAGGATAGGCTAAAAGCAGCCCAGAGTAGGTAGAAGTCTTATGCCGACCACAGTCTCTATGCCGTGAGGTTCAAAGTTGGTGACCATGTGTTCCTTCATATTTTGCCCATGAAGGGTGTGATGAGGTTTTGAAGGAAGGGCAAGCTTAGCCTGAAATACCCTGGGTTCCTAGACCTTGGAAAATTTCCTTGATTTTTGGTCTATGGACAGGATACGACTAGGGGAAATAACTCGAACACTGGATATGAGTGGTATAGGTTAGACGTATGTTATCTAGTATTATTTGGTAGGTTGTATTTCGTTTCTAGAATGAATACAATTTGGGTGGTATGAGTCGTATCGGTGGGTACAGGTTGTTTTGGTACTTCACTTAGTCTTAGACTTGGTAACTTAGGTCGGATCTAAGTAGGGTGTTTCACCATGAGTCATAAGCTAGGGTACGAGTCTTACCATTGACTCGTATGGTGGTGAATGTTCAATCCTCTTGGGATTCTATTCTACTAGGGGTATGAATCATGGGTACTAGTCGTATACGTAGATACAATATGGTTTGGGGTGTTGTACCTTGGACATTATTGCATCTAAGGAAGATGTACTTGGGTACTAGTGGTGGGTACCACTCGTATTAGAGGGTACGACTGGTATGGATAGTCGTACCAACCTAATGGGATTTTTGGGAGTTTAAGTGAGGGCAATCTGGACATTTCCCCACTTAACCTAATAAGGCCCCAAGACTTATATTCTTATTGGGAGGTTATTTGTCCTATTATGATAACACTTAGAAACTTCTCTTAAACACTCTACAATTCTTTCTAAAGCTTTTGGGTAAAGGAAGGCTAAGGTTTTATCTTAAGGATTACATTGGGGCATGTGTTAGTGATTTATCTCCATCATCTTCTTGGTTTAAGGCATGTTCTCTTGCCTCATTGTTAGTTCCAACTAAAGGCATGGTTTTATATAATGTTTTCATGGTTTGATTATTTATGGTTTTAGATTTTCAAATATAATTTGGGGGTTTTGGTTATAAATTCTTGGTTATGGTTTTCCCATGTTTTAATTATTCTTTTATATGCTTTAATAGTGGTTTTGGATGATTAGATGCATGGGAATGGTTATTTGGTAATTGGCTTTGCTTTATGAAATATTATGCTCCCAATGTGTTTGATAAAATGCCTACGGGAATATTTTCACTACATTGTTGGATTTTAATGGAACTTATGCATGGTTTAAACTTGGTAATGGAACCCTAAATGGCTAAATGGTGGGGAATGATTTAAATGGAATGGTTTGGTGGTCATGGTTATCGTTAATTGGACTCCTTGTGGGGTACTACAATTAAATCTCCCAAGTAAACATGTTAATGAACAGCTTGTGGGGTACATAGGACTCCCCCAAGCAACTTAATAATGGAACAATTGTGGGGTACATGGGACTCCCCTAAGTGAACTTGGTAAATGGGTACACAGGAATCCCTTTACCTTAAAAGGTTTGGCTAAGGACAATACTTGCAAGTTATAGTTGGTATGACGATACCATTATTAATAGCCTTGGTAAATGATAAATGGATTAATTGATTGGTTGGTTGGAAATGGCTTTAATTGGGAAATAATGGCGGGGTGTGATAGCTAATCATGAAGGTGAGAGTTCAATGAATGAGCACTGGAAACTCATGTTTGCCGACATGAGGGGTAGGGTATAACGACCCTTTTATGATACTATGAGATACGTGGGAATCCTCTAAGTACATTATACATATGTATCATGGATGGTAAGATACTTGGTAATCCCTTAATCTTATGGTATCTTCGATTCGTGCAGCTACAGGCATCTTGGCCCGTTCAGGGGGTTACACTAGACCCTTATAGCCCATGGGTAGTTAAGAACGGTTAAACCTCACATACCCAGGTTAATTTTTTTGAATGCATGTTAAATCTGGTTCCCTTTCCTGGCATGGTTATATATATATATATATGTATGTATGTATGTATGTATGGTTTGTATGTATATTGTTGGCTTACTTGGTTTTACTAGTTGGCTTTTTTTGTCCTTATCTTGAGTTCATGCTAACGTTCACCCGCTAACCCATGTTCGAGCGGTTGTTCCCTATGTGATACAAAAAAGGCCGTTCTACTCCTCCTGCTTAGCTATCGGACATTTGGGATCAGTTACTAGATTGAAATGGTGAGCTTCTATTTTTTTAGAAGGCTCCATTTCATGGATGTAATCTTATACTTTGGTTTATTTATGGATATTGGTTTTTTATATGGTTGGGGTATGTCCCAATTAGATATTGGTACTCTTTTGGTTAGAGGCTTCTGATGAACAACTATTGGTTGGTATGGGAGGGACCGTTGTTGGTTTTATCCTTAGAATTGGTATCGGTATTGTAGCTAAGTTCATAGTCAATTGACAGTCCACAAACCCGTGTCTAGTAGTGTCTCTTTTAGGGGTGTGTAGTGAGCCACAATCATAAGATAAAGGCTACAGGACATTTAATAATATTTCACTTTCTAGGTACTATATTTTCAAGCTTGGAGTCTAAGTCCTGGAATTCCCTCTAATCCTTGTTTGTTTGCTTTTCAGATCATGCCTTGTCGATCTGGAATATAAGAAAATCATTTTGTCCTATCTGGGGATGATATTGAGGGAGTATGCGCTACACCTGGAGTTTGCACTCGATGTCAGGGTACTATCCCTGATTGTTCTGGAATTCCTCCGATTGCTACTAGCAAGGTGAGGTGACTAATGCAAAATTTCATCAGTTGATTCATACTATTGCTCCGTTAGTTCCTACTCGGGATGAGCGAGATGCATCGGTGTTCTATTTACTGAGGGCACAAGGGTTGGCTAGTTCATGAAAATGAATCCTCCTACTTTTACTGGTGTGGAGGAGGATCCTCAAGGTTTCTTGGATGAAATGGAGCAGATATTTAGAGTGATGCAGGCCACTAATATGCAAAGGGTGAATTTTGCCGCTTGTCAGCTCAAAGATATTGTATACCAATGGTACAAGGAGTGGGATAGAGATAGAGGTGATGTAGAGGAGTTGTCTCTGTGGAAGGCCTTTTCTAATGCCTTCTTGGATCACTTCATTCCTCAAGAGTTGAGGGGAGTGAAAATGGAGGAGTTTTTGAATCTTAAACAGGGAAAATGTCTTTCAAGGAAAATGCCTAAAAATTTCATCAGCTGTCAAGGTATGCTCCAAATTTCGTGGCTTATATGATGTCGAGGATAAGGAAGTTCACTTTTCGGCTATCTCAAGATTTGATCCTTGAAATCAAGACTTCTTTGTTTATTAAGGATATGGATATTTTTAGGTTTATTGTTCATATAGAATAGGTGGAGGATGAAAAGTGGAAATAGGCAAAGGTTGGGGAAAGGCAGGGTAAGAAGAGAAGGTTCTCTGAGCAAGGTACTGCTCAGCATTAAGGTGGTCGGGATGGAGGCAAATGGTCGAAGAAGAAGTGGGGGAGTTATGTTTCCTTCTCTACTACTAGCGCTTCTTACACGAAGCAATCGGGTGATAGGCGTCAGCAAGGTGGTGATAACTTTTTAGCACAGGGTGCCTAATCTCAGGAAAGTAGGGCACATTCGGCTTCTTTGTATCCTCTTTTCTAGTTCTGTGGTCATCTTCATCGGGTCTTTTGTGATGAAGAGAGGGACAAATGTTTTAAATATGGTAGGCCAGACCATATGCTCAGAAATTATCCAGTTGGTAATGGTTCTTTAGGAGCGGTCAAAGCTCCATTGCTTCACCTCTTGCTCCTGCACCTAGTATGATGTTTCTGCCTCTGCTCCTTCTTCTGGTACCGGTACTAGTTGGAATAGATTGTATGATCTTACATCTCGAAGGGAATCTAAGGCATCACCTAATATCATGACTGGTACGTTACAACTCTTTTCTCGTGACGTGTATTGTCTTCTTTATCCGGGGTCCACTCTTTCCTATGTGTCCCTTATGTGGCTGTTTGTTTTTCTTTTGATCCGAAGGTTGTTTCGGATCCTTTTTCTGTTTCTAAATAGGTAGGTGACTCAATTATTTCTAAAAGAGTCTATTGGGGGTATGGTATCTGTAAGTAGCAAGCAAACCTTGGTAGATCTGTTTGAGCTGGATATGGTGGATTTTGACATTATTCTGGGGATGGATTGGTTACACTTTTGGTGCGCGTCCATAGATTTTTGACCCCTAAGTTTTCCTTTAGGTTCCCTAGTAAACTGATTGTAGAGTGGGAAGGCAGTTCCCTAGCACCTACGAGGAGGTTATTTCTTATCTTAGAGATCGGAGATTAATCTCCAAGGGGTGTCTTTATCACTTGGTTTGGGTCAAAGATTTTAACTCGAAGGGTCCTTTTTTTTAATCGATTTCGGTGGTAAATGAATTTCCTGATATTTTTTTGGATGATCTTACTTGTGTTCCTCCAGAGAGAGAAATCGAGTTTGGTATTGATTTGGTTTCAGATACTCATCCAATAACTATTTCTCCTTATAGAATGGCTCCGGTTGAGTCAAGAGAACTCAAGGAGCAACTCAAGGATCTTCTGGATAATGGGTTTATTCATCCTAGTGTATCCCTGTGGGGTGCACCGGTGTTGTTCGTGAGCAAGAAGGATGGTTCCCTTCGAATATGCATCGACTATCGATAGTTGAATAAGGTAACGGTCAAGAACAAGTATCATCTTCCAAAGAGAGATGACCTCTTTGACCAGTTGCATGGTGTCAAGTTCTTTTCTAAGATAGAACATTGGTCTAGGTATCGTCATCTTAAGATTAGGGAGGAGGATATCCCTAAGACAGCTTTTCATACTCGTTATGGGCACTTTGAATTCTTGGTTATGTCATTTTGTTTGACTAATGCCTCGGTGGCACTTACGGATTTGATAAACATGGTTTTCAAGCAGTTCTTGGATTTCTTTGTCATTGTGTTCATTGATGACATCTTGGTGTATTCTAAAAGTAAGGTGGATCATGCTAATCACCTCTAGGCTGTGTTGTAGATCTTGAAGGAACAGCAGTTGTATGACAAGTCCTCCAAGTGTGAGTTTTGGTTGAACACTGTAACTATTCTTGGTCATATTATTTCTAGTGAAAGGATCAAGGTGGACCCTCAAAAGTTTGCAGTGGTTAAAAGGTGGCCTAGACCCACGACTCCAACCAACATTTAGAGCTTCTTGGGTTTGGCTAGGTATTATAGGCAGTTTGTGGAAAGATTTTCATTGATAGCGGCTCCTTTGACTAACTTAACTCAGAAGAAAGTAAAATTTTCTTGGTCGGAAGCATGTGAAGGGAGTTTTGAGAAGCTTATGGTTAAGCAAACTTCGGCTTCAGTTTTTACATTGCTTGAAGGTAATGAGGAGTTTGTGGTTTATTGTTATGCATCTAGGGTGGGACTTCGTTGTGTTTTGATGCAACATGGGAAGGTGATTTCCCATGCTTCTAGGAAATTGAAGGTGCATGAGAGGAATTATCCTACTCATGATTTGAAGCTGTTGGTGGTGGTCTTTGCTTTGAAAATATGACGGCATTATTTCGTCACGACCTGACTTCCGAGTCATGATGGCACCTACCTTATCCCACCGGTAGGTAAAACGATATCGTAACCCGATCCTAATGCAATGGGTTTCCTTGGTAAAAACGTCTAACATGGACCCTATGTGAGAACACAATATAACAACAACATTTCACAACTAAGACAACCGATATTCAAATACCAATCCCACAACCTGATGGTATTAATACAAGGGCTTCTAATATTGACCATAGAAGTTTACCATCTAAAAGTCTAAAATTTCTTAGATAATTTCATACATTTTTCTTGAATCCAAAGACAAATAAAGATAAAGGGGAAAAAGGGAAAATCAATCTCCAAGAGGTCACCCTGTCTCCAAATAGTCAACTCGCATGAGCTAGCTTGATGACGGCAACTAAAACCTGGGTCTGTACCAAAAAGGTTCAAAACTATAGTATGAGTAACCAAACACGGGTACTCAGTAGGCATCATCGGATGACTAAGCTCAAATATAGTGTAAAGACGATATAAAGTAAGACAATAACCTTAAATTCAAGGAATAAGATCGAACCTAAATCTGCTTTGACACCACTGTAATAACATCTATACTACTAAAGCAATAACACGACATACTATCTCAATATACTCCACAATCACCAAAACAACTGAGTATCATTTTGAAAGCATAAAGCCATAGACACAATAGCAAAGCATCTACTCGCCATAATCACCATAAACCATCTTTAGAACATAAAGCATAGGAACTTACCACGACGTCCCATACTACCGGAAAGTACACGAAAGAGAGCACAACAAAGAACTCATCAAGGTGTCCCATACCACCAGAGAATACACAAAAGAATATTAAACAAGAATCCATCATGGTGTCCCATACCAACAGAGGGTACACCAAAATAATACCACCAATAATACAATAAATCACAACTACTCCATCAATTTACCGAAACTGCGGGTACCACAACCCCGCCATGTCTCATTTACCGAAATCCACATCCAAATACCCATACCGTAATTTAACATAAATGAATAAATATGGTCATAGCATATATATGTAGTCACTAATTCTATAAATCATAGATAAACACCGTGTGAAGTCTATTCTAGTTAACCTTATTTCCCATGAATTACGAGATTACAAGTCATAACTACCAGCCATCAATTTGAAGAAAACTACAAGCCACCCTTATTATTGGTTATTCATCTATCATAAGGCCACCCTTTAGATATCATCTTCATGGTATGAGTTATCAATTAAGACATCTCAACCTCACATATTATAAGATAATCTAATTAATCATCATGCAATACTAGGTCCATCATCACTAAGCATGTCACAACCTTAAAGACTAGTTTCCATAATTTAATCAAGTAAAGTCCACAACCTAGTTTACTAGATTTCTAGCCTTCAAGTTGTAATCAAATATTATAAAAGTATCTAGTTGTCATATAAGCCACTTTGCTAGGAACGATTTCATAAAATAACCTCTTATTCAAGTCAAGTAGATATATTAGGTTAGCCCTTGATTTTACGCAAGATTACACATACCACTAAGTCTTAACTTAATATTAGGCATAGATTTCCTCTAATTGCTAATTAGCATCAACAAGGGTCACGCCTCTTATTTAATGATTAAGAGAAAGGATTGAATTGCAATTGACCAAGAGAGACCTTATATCTCAAACACATAGGCGGTTGGCCGCACACGGGCTAAACTTACAAATATCAATGCATGTAAGTAAATTTTTGCCACACAGTATCATAACGTTCTTACCTCTTCTGTATTCACTGAGCATCATCATAATATTAATATATTCCTACTAATTTACCAAGCATCATCGTAATATCAACATATTCCTCAGGATTCATCGGGAATCATCATAATATCAACATATTCCTCTGGATTTACCTAGAATCATCATAATATCAACATATTCCTCCAAATTCATCGGGAGTCATCATAAAATCAATATATTGCTCCGGATTCACCGGGCATCATCATAATATCAACATATTCATACGGATTCACTAGGCATCATCATAATTTAAACATATTCCTCCAAATTCATCGGGCATCATCATAATATCAACATATTCCTTTGAATTTATCGGGCATCATCATAATATCAACGAGTCTCCTAATACAACAACATATATCCACATGCATATCCAAACCAATAAACATACACAAAAGTCCACAAAAAATAGGGATATAGGATAGAACTTGTCATTTTATATTGCTAATAAGCACCACACATAATATGAGTAGAAACAACGTATGCGTATTTAAATGACATGCGCACTAATCACATTTACAAGGTGACTCAAGTCATGGTCACAATATAATCCAACAACCGAGTTTACTAACTATTATCCCAATATGTACATTAATCATTCATCGAGAATCTAGGTCATTTAGGATTTCATAGTCCAACTTATGGTAGGTCAAGTCCCACTTCTAAATCCTAAGAATTACAAGCTTACAAACACAAATCTAGTTTCTACCCAGAATTAGGCTAAGTCATCATACCTCCCCATGAGGGCTTACTAATTCTTACTAGGTCTATAGGGAAAGCCTTTTCAAAAATCCTTCCTAAGTCAATGAAACACCAAGGTCATTTTCTATCTAGGCATTATATAGGTCAATACACTCCTAACGATAGATAGGTATACCATTCATGTTTACTTAGAATAGACATAGTGTTCTCACACTAGTCATGATACCACAAATAAGCTAACCAATGTCCTAGATTAAGGCTCAAATATCATGCCTCACAAATTAAAGCCTATAGAAATCAATATATCCCAAGTTCACCATTTAATCAATTATCATCTAAATTCCCCACCCAATCTTGAAAGATATCAATAATTACATTACAAACAAGGTCAATCTAGCATATGGGTAAGCCTAACCTACCTTGAGTCCAAACAACTCACGAACCAATGAGCTTTTCCTTTCCCTTATGTAAAGCTTCCTCTTCCAAAAGAAATGCTATCAAAAAACAATCTAAGCACTACAACAAGAATGACAATACGCATTATGAAACCATTGTGCCATGTGTTTTAAATGGAAACCTAAACCCCAATAGGGTTTCACACTTGGAAAGAAGTTTCCAAGACCAACCCATAACATAACTATCTTTAGGGAGTTAACACCCTCAAGTAATTTGAGTTAATCACTCAATTTTGGGGATACAATTGACCCTTAATGATTTAGGGGTTTTGAGTTAAGAAACCAAGAAATCAGTACTAAATTAGAGGAATTCTTACCTTAGATTGGAGCAAGAATCAATCATACAAGTTGTTTAAGCTCCAATTCAACCCATAAGACACATTTAGAAGGTTTTACACTCTATCAGTGTTTATTGGTTAAGAGGGAGGCACAAAATGAAAAAAATTCATGAAATATAGCACTTAAATATGGAACAACCAGCTCTCTGAAGGCGCGATCGCGGTCCCCGCCTCACCGCAGTTGCGGCCTTGCAGTCACACCTCCTTTGCCACGGTCGTGGCACCTCGATGTATGCTATGCATGGATGAAGCTTGGAACTTGGTTTTGAGCTCAAGTTCCAAGCATTGGCCAATGCCTCGGGACACATTCAGGGTCTTTTTGAACAAATAAGACATGAAACCCTATAGTTTCCAATGTTACGGATGCGCTTGCGAATTCGGATTTCTCGTACAAAGTTGTTTTACTAAAGTTTTCACTTCATAGTCAATTAGGACCAATGAAGACTTCAAATTGAGAACCGTATTTGAAAACCTAAAAAAATCATTAGGTAACCAAACTATCAATCTCTGTAAGTCATTAATGACTTGGGAAGACTATGGAGAAGCTCTATCGGAGAAAGTAAACAAGAATATGGATAATAACCTGAAGGGTCATTACAACATCCACTACTAAGGAACTTTCGTCCCCAAAAATTAAAGACAAGCAAGTACCTGAAGCCTCGAACAAGTAAGGTTACTGGTCCAGCATATCACTCTCGATCTCCCAAGTAGCTTCCTCTACCTAGCGATGCCTCCATTGAACCTTGACTACCAGAATCTCCCTAGTATGCAGTTGTCTCACATCACTAGCCAAAAAAAGCATGGGCTCCTCCACAAAGGTCAGCTGATCTTCCAACCAGACCGAGTCCCATCTAAGCACATAAAAAGGATCTGAAAAATACTTCTGCAACATAAAGGCATGGAAAAGCAGATGGACAGCGGCAAAGTCTCAAGGCAAATCCAACTTATAGTCCACCTCACCAACTCTAAAAAGAATCTTAAAAGGAATAATGTAGCAAGGACTAAGCTTAAGCTTTCTTCCAAACCTCATCACACCTCTCATAGGTAAAACTCAAAGGAACACATGATCCCTCACTCTGAATCTCAAGGCATGGAGTCTATGGTAGGCATAGGCCTTCTTCCTACTCTAGGCTGCCTCAGCGTATCTTGAATCACTCTGAATCTATCCAATGAGTACTGAAGCAAATCTGTACCAGAGGGTCTAACCTCGAATGTCTCAAACTATCCTATAGGAGAACTACACCTCCTACCATACAATGCCTCATAAGGTGTCATCTCAATACTTAAATGATAACTATTGTTATAGGCGAACTCCGTCAATGCTAAGTGTTGATCCCACTGACCTCCAAAGTCTATAACACAAGATCAAAGCATATCCTTAAGCCCCTGAATAGGCCACTCAAACTGACCATCCATCTATGGATAAAAGGTTGTACTTAAATCCACTCGAGTACCCATCTCCTCCTAAAATTCTCTCCAATATTTCAAAGTAAACACAGAACCATGATCTGATATGATAGACACAGGGACCCCATGAAAATAAACGATCTCCCAAACATAAATCTGAGCCAATCTCTTTGCATCGAAGGTCATCTGAATAGGAATGAAGTGTACCGACTTAGTTAAATGATCCAAAACAACCCAAATACCACTATGACCATGGAAAGTATGAGGCAAACCACTAATAAAGTCCCTGGTAATCCTTTCCCATTTCCACTCAGGAATGGGTAATCTTTGAGTCAATCTATTGGGATGTTGATGCTCAACTTTAACATGCTGACAACACAAGAACCGAGCTATGAAGTCTTCCATATCTCTCTTCATACCATCCCACCAATACAGCTTCCTCAAATTTCTATATATCTTAACCATACTGAGATGAATAGAGTATCAATAAAAATATGCCTCATACAAAATAGACTATATCAAATCATTAAGTCGGGGAACACAAATATAACCCTAAACTCTCAAGATACCCTTGGAATCTATGGTGCGTCGGTAACACCCTAAAATCTAGTTCCTGGGATGCCATACAGTGCTTCGAACTACAAGTAGTCCTGAGCTAACCCTCGCTACCTTTTCTAGATCTGGATCTCAAACTAGGGAAATATAGAAGAAAAATCATAATATATGTGGAAAACTATCTAAATCTTCTAAGTATATCTGAATCATACTAAATCTTAAAAGGCTGATAAAACAAATACTGAAAATTTAAATACTAACTAAAAGTTCTAAATCTGAATGTAATAGTCCGACAAGCCTCTACTATCTAAATCTAGAGAGTTACTGGGACAGGACCCAGCTGACTCAACTATCTGAAATGAGTAAAGACATATCTCATAGTAACTTGGAAAACTGAATAACTAAGCCCTCGAACAATGAAGACTCACAAATTGTAGGGATGTATATAAGACGCTCGAAGATCAATCACGCTGCAGAGACTAAGCACCTGAACCTACATTATGACACAATGTAGCACATAGACATAAATATGGATCAGTACTTTGAGGATGTACTAAGTATATGGGGTGTATGCAATAAGTAAACAATATCGTCACAGTTTAATAAATCATGCATGTTAAATGTAAATGACTCACGTAAGCTTGAGTAATTTGAATCTGAGAGTAAAATCATGAATAACAAACCAAGTAATCTAAGTCTCGTGAGTCATCACACGTAGTCTAAAATCTGTATTACTATTTTATTTCTCAAATCACATAGTCTAAGTGAAGTATGAAAACTTATTTTGTATATCTTAAGGCTTGAAATCAAAACACTGTTTAAGAGTAGGGGACATCTTTCGGGAGGTTCTCCTAATAGACAATATGCCATGTGAGAATCCATGGAGTCCCACGACTGGCCCCAGTTAGGTAGGACTATTCTACCTTTGCTATCGAAATAGAACATTCTAATCTATGTGATCACAATCTGAGTCATCTACGTAGAAATGGGAATAAATTTGAATCTGTACCTACGGTGGAACGTAGTTCTGGGGTATAAAATCATTCTAACCTACCCAACTCAGTGCTAAATACTACTCCAAATCTTATGCTCAAAATCTTAAGAAATCCACTTTAAAAGCAATCTAATAGTTTATAATAAAACCAGTTGTAAATCTGTAAAGCCAAATCTATAAGTCTGAATCTGAAATATGGATTCCATAGCTATTATGAGACCAAAAGGTCAAATCTTCATCTAAAATCTGAAAATAATCCAGTCATGGGATGCTTATAGAACAAACAATCTTGAAATAATAATCTTTAATTGGGGTCTAATGACCCAAGCATTTAACTCATGTTAAAACATCTAAAAATTTATACTTGGTAATGCAAACATTCATAAATCATCTTAAAATCTAGAAATTTCAGCAATATGCATGGAAACATAAACATAATCATTTATTTCAACTTCTAAATCATGGAAAACCTCATAATCTTGCAAAGAATGATAATGGGTATAAACCCTAACTTGAATTTCATGGAAAATCATATAAATTGCAGTAAATTTGTAAATAAAATAAAGTTTTGGGCACAAGGATGAAAGAATTATCCTTGTTCAAACCCCACATACCTTAATTGATGATCTTTGATGAAAGTCTTGAATCTTGGATTCCTATTGATGCTTTGGAGATGAATTCTTAGTGTTCTTGTATTTGGAATCCTTAAATTTGGACTATCTTGAAGAATTAAAAGAGGAATTCTGAGTTTCTTGGAGAGGAAGTATGATGAACTAGGGTTTTTCTTTGAGGAGAATGATGAATAGTGCATAAAGTGCTTTAATATTTGATTAAGCTTATATTTTTGTAGTGATTGAGGGTTGGGGGATTTACCAAAATACAACCTTAAATTCTTAAACGGAACTAGAAAACATACTTTTTTCCCAATCTGGGTGGCCACTGCGATGTGCCACTATCGTGGTGGCTCACTGTAAATTGACAAATGGAAACTGGGCAGATTCCGCGATGCAGAGTCATCGCGGTGCCCCTTTGGAATTCCATTTTGGCACATAACGTGATGCATCATTATCGTACTGGACCTCTGGAAAATGACAACTGAGAAATTGGCCCTCTCCGTGATGTTTCAATATCACAAAGGGCCACTGGAAAATGAAAATTTGGATTTGACACTACTCTGTGGCGCGCTAAGGGTCTAAATAACGGTGTTTAGCGACTAGAACTTCAAATAGACATAACTTCTTACCCGATTATCAGATTTAGGAAAATTTTATATTGCTTAAAAGCTAATTTAATTTCCTACGTCATGGAAAGTTCAAATCAAAATAATTCCATACGAAAATAAACATTACTCATTCTAGAATCTACTCCTTATCATTCTTGGGATGAGTTTTATCTAGGAAAAATTGTGGGGATTACAATATCTCCTACTTGGGAACTTTCGTCCTAGAATATGACTAGTTAAGCTAAAACTTTTAAGGAATCTGAGAATATAAGATAGCATGCACAACTGAAGTAAACTACGAGTTCGAATCTAAATCATTCTAAGCTTCTCAGTAATCTGTGAGTGCATGAACTTACATAAGGGAAACTATATAGCTGAATGTATAATCAGAAAAGAACTGAGTTAGGGAAGAGTATTTTGGCTAAATCTGAGTTTGCAGAGAAAAGGTGAAGGTACTTGGCTCGCATATCTGCTTCTGCTTCCCAAGTTGCGCCCTCAACAGACTTATTCAATCAAAGAACTTTGACCAAGGGAACTTCTTTGTTCCTTAGTCTATGGATCTGAGGATCTAGAATCTCAACTAGAATCTCTTCGAATGAAAGGTTGTTCTAAGTATCTGAGCATTCAATAGGAACTAAATAGTAGAGTCACCGATTCTTTTTAAGCATAGAGACGTGGAATACGGGATGAACGGCTGATAAGTCTGAGGGTAACTCAAGCTCATAAGCCACCTTCCAACACAACTTAGAATCTTATTAGGGCTAACATACCAGGGACTAAGCTTCCCTTCTTCATCAAATCTTTTCACCCCTTTCATGTGTGAAATCTTTAGATATACAAAATCACTAACCTCAAACTCGAGGTCCCTTCTTCTCACATCTACATATGATTTTTGGCGACTCTAGGCTATTTTCAATCTATCTCTAATCAAATTAACTTTCTTCATGGCCTCAAACACTTTATCAATCCCAAGAAAAGTGACCTCACCCACTTCAAACCAACCTATGGGTGATCTACATCTCCTCCCATAAAGAGCCTAAAATGGAGCCATTAGAATGCTAGCATGATAACTGTTATTATAAGCGAACTCAATCAATAGAAAATGCTCATCCCAACTACCTTGAAATCAAGAGCACATGCCCTCAATATATCTTCTAGATTTTGGATGGCCCTCTCTGCCTGACCATCTATCAAAGGGTGAAAAGCTGAAGTAAGATGGACTTGGGTACCTAAACCCTTCTAAAAGGCTTTCCAAAATTAGGAAGTGAACTGAGTACCCCTATCTAAAATGATAGACAAGGGGACTCCATGCAATCTGACTAACTCACGGATATACAACTTAGCATAATGCTCAGTTGTATAAGACGTGTAAACTGGCAAGAAATGTGCTGACTTAGTTAATCTGTCTATAAAAACCCAAATCAAATCATGGTGACGACGCGAATGGGGAAAACCAGTCACAAAAACCATATTCATCCCTTCCCATTTCCAAGTGGGAATACCAAATTCTTGCAATGTACCATCGGGTATTTGGATTTCTAACTTAAAGTGTTGACAAGTTGCACACTTTGCTACAAAATTTGCTATATCTCTCTTCAGACCATTCCACCAATAGATTTCCCACAAATTGTGGTATATCTTGGTAGCACCTGGATGAATAGAATAATGCGCACCATGCATTTCCGACATAATCCACTTCCTTAAATTATCAACACAAGGCACACACAATCTGCTTTGGTATCTTAACACACCATCTCCCCGTTGGGAGAAAACCTCTTCCTTTTCCTCTTTAATCGACTCTTTCAGTTAGACCAAACTAGAATCCATATCTTATTTCTCCTTCAATTTCAAAACTAGGGAAGATCCGGAACTACTCTAAACCCAAACATTACCTTCAGCTGAATCAACTAACCTAACACCCAATCTAACCAAGGGATGAAATTCTCAAGCTAACTCTTTCTTATCATTCCCCACATGAGCAACATTGTCCATAGACAATCTACTAAGGGTGTCTGCCACTATGTTGGCGTTGCTCGGATGATACAACACACTCATGTCATAGTCTTTTTACAAGTCTAACCACCTTCTCTGATGAAGATTCAATTTTCTCTGAGTAAATATGTACTGCAGGCTTTTGTGGTCTGTTAATACATCAACATGAACACCATACAGATAGTGTCTCCAAATTTTCAAATCAAAAACCACAACAGCTAATTCCAGATCATTGGTTGGGTAATTCTTTTCATGAGGCTTCAACTGTCTAGAGGCATAGGCTATGACCTTACATCTCTACATCAACACAAAACCTAAATAACCTCTAGAGGGATAGCAATACATGATGACACCATTTCTACCATCAGGTAATGCTAACACCGGGATAAAGTGAGTCAAGTCTTCAACTCTTAAAATTCCTTCTCACAGAAACCTGACCATTGGAACTTAACTTTCTTTTGGGTTAATCTAGATATAAGATATGCAATAGACGAGAAATGATCAACAAAATGGCGGTAATAGCTAGCTAGACCCAAGAATCTCCTAATGTCTGATGGAGAGATAGGTTTAGGACAATTCCTTATGGCTTTAGTCTTCTGGGGATCTACTCTAATGCCATCGGTGGAAACAATATGACCAAGAAAGGCTACTGACCTTAGCCAAAATTCACACTTGATAAATTTTGCAAACAATTAATGATCTCTAAGAGTTTGCAAGACAATTATAAGATGGTCTGCATGATCATCCTCGCAATGGGTGTACACAAGGATATCATCAATAAAAACTATGAAAAACATGTCGAGATACTATTTGAACACTCTATTCATGAGGTCCATCAAAGCAACTGGGGCATTAGTTATCCCAAAAGACCTAACTAGAAACTCCAAATGAGCATAATAGGTTTGGAAAGCTATCTTTGGAATATCACATTCCCTTACTTTAAGCTGATGATAGCTGGATCTAAGGTCTATCTTCGAGAAATAACTTGCACCTTGCAATTGATCAAGAAAGTCATTAATTCTAGGAAGAGGATATTTTTTCTTGACTATAACTTTGTTCAACAGATGGTAGTCGATGCACATGTGCAAAGAACCATCTTTCTTTTGCACGAATAGGAATGGAGCACCCCATGGAGAAATACTAGGCCTTATGAAACCTTTATCTAAAAGATCCTTGAGTTTCTCTTTCAACTCCTTAAGCTCTAAGACAACCATATAATAAGGAGAAATAGAAATAGGCTGAGTATCTGGGAGAAGGTCAATACCAAATTCTATTTCCCTATCGGGAGGTACCCCTGGGAGATCTTCTGGTAAAACATCAGGAAACTCATTGACCACTCAGACCGACTGAATTGTTGGGAGTTTAGACTTAGTGTCTTTAACTCAAACTAAATGGTAAATACAACCTTTGGATATAACCTTTTTGGACTTAAGATAGGATATTAAATGAGTCTTGGAAGATACTGAATTACCTGACCACTCAAAACTAGCTTATCTGGAAACTAAAACTTCACCGCTCAGATGCAACAATTTATAGAATCATAACAAGAATGAATCCAATCCATACCCAGAATAAGATCAAAATCAACCATGTCTAACTCTATCAAGTCTACTAATATGACTTTATGAAGAATAGTGATAGGACACTTTTTATAAATCTATTTTGCAATAACTGACTCACCTACTAGGGTAGACACCAAGAAAGGCTCGGCGATCTTTTCAAAACTTATCTCAAAATTTATAGTAACTAACGGGGTCACATCAGAAACTCGACCCAGGGTTTAACAACACATAAACTTTAAAATGGAAGATATGCAGTATACTAGTAACAATATCTGGGGAATCTTCTTGTTCCTGGAGGGATGGCAAAGCATAAAATTGATTTTGGTGCAAACCACCACCGGTACTGGATGATGCGCCCTGAGGAGTAGCTGGGCAACCTAAAGGAGCTGGTGCACTATTAGACAATGTCTGAGCATGAACATCTCTATTTCCCCGCCTAGCATGTGGGCACTCTTTGATTTTGTGACCCTTCTGGCCACAACCATAACAATTTTGACCCCACAAATATTTATCTTCATAATTCTTACCGCAATTAGCACATGGGATTGATTATGCCTATTACTTACAGTATTCTGAGATCTGGATATACAGGACTTACCCCACTATTCCTGCCTCTTTCTGGGTATAGAAGCACTGGCTGAAGAAGGTGCAGGCATAGATGAATGATTCTAGAATTATGAACGATTTTCTCCTCCAAACCTATTCTGACAATGATCAAACTACCCTGCTCTAGCTTTCTTATTTACTCTCTCTCTCTTCTTTATCTTTTCTGCCTCAATCTACTAAGCATGCATCATCAATCTCCTGTCCCTATTGAGCATAGCAGTCCTACATTCCTTAACTACCATCCCAGACACACCGGTCACAAACTTACTCATGCTTGACCTAGGGTCAGCCATCTAGTTAGGGGCATACTTAGACAACTGGTTGAACTTAAGGCAATACTTTTTCACTGCCATAGAGCCCTGCCTCAGGTTTATGAACTCTTCTATCTTAGCTTTCTTCATCTCAAGTGGGTAGAACTTGTCTAAAACCGCATCCCGAAATATCTGCCAAGTCATGGAAGCTATATTCTCTTCTCTACTCTTATTCCACATCACTACCCCATCATAAGCAATATCCTTCAGCCTATAGAAAGCAAGTTTTGCATGCTCTTCCTCAAAAACATGCATAATTTTGGTGATCTTCTTCACCTCATCAAGATAAAGTTATGGGTCCTCACCTGCCTTCGACCCAAAGAATTTTGGCGAATTTATTCTCATGAAATCTCAAATTCTGGCTGCGGCTAAATCCCCATCCTACTAGAGTGGGACTGCAGCCTGACGTTTGCCCTAAATATTAGTTGTCACAGCTTGGGCTAGCCCTAAAAGGCAACCCAAATCTCTGCATGTGACACATTCTCATTCAAAGGATCTGTGGGCTAAGTTGGCTGGTAATCGTTTCTACGGGCGTTAGCTCGATGAGGAGGCATTTTCTATCATGTGAAAGCACCAGTTAGAAGCAGATAGAGATAATGAATGCATGATAGAACATGAAAAAAGAGATGATTTTCTAAAATGCTTCATAGCCTCTTGCTCATAGATGTGGCGTACGTCACATCGATGATCAAGACTCTATGTAATGTGGTTTGTCTGACTCCCTAGGACTCTTAAAACCTGGGTTTGATACCAAGTTTGTAACACTCCAAAATCTAGTTTTTGAGATGCCATACGGTGCTCCAAACTACAAGTGGTCCTGAGCTAACCCTAGCTGCCTTTTCTAGATATGAATCTCAAGATACGGAAATATAGATGAAAAATCATAATATATGCAGAAAACTATCTGAATCTTCTAAGTATATCTGAATCATACTAAATCTCAAAATTCTGATCAAACAAATGTTGAAAATCTAAATTATAACTCAAAGGTCTAAATCTGAATCTAATAGTCCGATAAGCCTCTACTATCTGAATCTAGAGAGTCACTGGGACAGGCCCCAACTGACTCAACTATTTAACATGAGTAAAGACATATCTACTTGTAACTTGGAAATCCGAATAACTAAACCCTCGAACTATGAGGACTCACCAACTACAGGGATATAGATAAGATGCTCGAAGATCAATCATGTTGTTGAGACAGATTACCTAAACCTATATTATGAGATAATGTAGCATATAGACATATATGTGGATCAGTACTTTAAGAATGTACTGAGTATATGGGGGTGTATGCAATAAGTAAACAATATCATCACAGTTTATGAAATCATGCATGCTAAATGTAAATGACTCACGTAAGCTTGAGTAATCTAAAATCTGAGAGTAAAATCATTTATAACAAATCATGTAATCTAAGTCTCGAGAGTCATCACACTTAGTTTGAAATCTGTATTTCTATTTTATTTCTCAAATCACATAGGCTAAGTGAAGTCTGAAAACTCATTCTGTATATTTTAAGGCTTCAAATCAATAACCTATTTAAGAGTAGGGAACATCTTTTAGGAGGTTCTTCCAATAGACAATACACCATGTGAGCATCCATGGAGTACCACGACTGGCCCCCATTAAGTAGGGATGTTCTACCCTTGCCATCAGAATAAAACATTCGAATTTGTATGATCACAATCTGAGTCATCCAAGTAGAAGTGGTAAAAATCTGAATTTGTACCTACGGTGGCACATAATTTTGGGGTATGAAGCCGTAGTAACCTACCCAACTCGGTGCTAAATACTACTCCCAATCTTATGCTGAAAATCTTAAGAAATCCACTTTAAAATCAATTTAATAGTTTATAATAAACCCAGTTGTAAATCTGTAAAGCCAAATCTGTAAGTCTGAATCTGAAATATGGATTTCATATCTATTTTTAGACTAAAAGGTCAAATCTTCATCAAAAATCTGAAAATAATCTAGTCATGGTGTGCTTATAGTATAAACAATCTTGAAACAACAATTTTTAATTGGGGTCTAATGATCCAAGCATTAAACTCATGTTAAAACATCTAAATATTCATACTTGGTAATGTAAACTTTTATAAATCATCTTAAAATCTGGAAATTTTAGCAATATGCATGGAAAGATAAACATAATCATGTATTTCAACTTCTAAATCATGGAAAAGCTCATAGTCTTGTAAAGAATGATAATGGGTATAAACCCTAACTTGAATTTCATGGAAAATCATATAAATTACAGTAAATTTGTAAATAAAATAAAGTTTTGGGAACAAGGATGAAAGAATCATCCTTGTTCAAACCCCACATACCTCAATTGATGATCTTTGATTAAAGGCTTGAATCTTGGATTCCTATTGATGCTTTGGAGATAAATTCTAGTGTTGTTGTATTGGGAATCCTTAAATTTTGACTATCTTTGAGAATTAAAGGAGGAATTATGAGTTTCTTAGAGAGGATGTATAATGAACTAGGGTTTTTCTTTAAGGAGAATGATGAAAAGGGCATAAAGTGCTTTGATATTTGATTAATCTTATGTGTTTGGACGGATTGGGGGTTAGAGATTTACCAAAATACCCCCTTAAATTCTTAAACGGAACTAGAAAATGTACTTTTTTCTTGATCTGGGTGGCCACCGCGATACGACACTATCATGGTGGCTCACTGGAAATTGACCAATGGGAACTCGATAGACTCCGAAACGTGGAGTCATCATGGTGCCCCTTTGAAATGCCATTTTGGCACATGGAGCGACGCGCCATTATCGCGCTGGACCTCTGGAAATTAACAACTGGGAAATTAGCCCTCTCTGCCATGCGCCAATATCGCGGAGGGCCATTGGAAAATGACAAATGGGATTTGACACTGCTCCACGGTGCGCTAATGGTCTAAATGACGGTGTTTAGCGACTAGAACTTCACATAGCCATAACTTATCACCCGGTTATAGGATTTAGGAGAATCTTATATCGCTGGAATGCTAATTCAATTTTCACATCATGGAAAGTCCAAATCTAAAGAATTCCGCATGAAAATAAACATCACTAATTCTAGAAGCTACTCCTTGTCATTCCTGGGATGAGTTTAAGATAGGAAAAATTACGGGGTCTTACTGGGTCTCCCAGACTCACCGCCCACTACCAAATCATAGAGAAGGCATAACTTATCATCTTCAAACTGCCGATCATGAATCTGCTCAAACAGGGAGGACCTCACCTCCATACAACCTAAAACCCTCGTAGGATCTTATATGTCAAAGCAAACCATCTAATTGGCTAAGGACAGAACATCCTGTGCCAATAGCCTCTAAGAAACTAAAATACATTCCAAACTACCCATACTTACCACTTTACGACTCATGGCATCCTCCACCACATTAGACTTACCTGGATGGTACAACATAGAGATATAGTAGTCCTTTAGTAATTTCATCCATCTACGCTGGTGAGCATTAATCTCCCATTGGGTCATAATGTGACACCCCAACTTAGGAGAAGGAGTCTCACATCAGAAAAACACAAGAGGGATGCTGGGTAAATAAGTAAGCAAGCCTTACTCCCTAGTGACGTATTTTAAAGTCGTGCGCTCCTGGGCCTAAAGAGAACAATATCTCTAGTGGGTTGGGGAGTTACAGTGGTCTCTTAGACCATTGTGGTTCAGGGTGCCCATCACAGCTAGGGCTTCAGCAAGGGTCATGGTAGAATGGTATCAGAGTCGCTCATGTGTCAGCCCTATCGATGTGGGCCAAAGTTCAAACTGAGTGTAGGTGAATCCCGGTAAGGCAGGGAAAACCTCAGTCCTGAGTCCAGACAAATCCTATTTAGTGGCGTAAAACTCAGCGAGGACGCTAAGTCTATAAGGGGGTGTATGTGACACCCCAACTTAGGAGAAAGAATCCCACATTGGCAAAAGATAGGAGGGATACTGGGTAATAAGTAACCAAGCCTTACTCCCTAGTGACGTTTTTAAAGTCGTGCAGGTCTGGGCCCAAAGCAGACAAAATCACTAGTAGGTTAGGGAGTTACAGAGGTCTCTCGGGCCTTCATAGTTTTGGATGCCCATTGTGGCTAGGGCCTCGGCTCGGGTCATGACACATAAAATGCTGAAGACTATGATGATAGGTAAAAATCTCACAATGCATTCCAAACAAATAATGCCTCCAAATCTTGAGCGCGAAAACTACCGCCGCCAACTATAAATCTTGAGTGAGGTAGTTACGTTCATGCACCTTAAGCTATCTAGAAGAACAAGCAATAACACAACCTTGCTAAATCAAAACACAACCAAAACCATCACCAGAAATATCAAAAAACACTGTGAATTTGTCGCCCTCAACAGGAAGAGCAAATACCGAGGCTGAAGTGAGATAATCCTTGAGCTTTCCAAAGCATGACTCACACACTTTAGACAATCAAAAAGGAACTTTCTTTCGAGTCAAATAAGTCATTGGGGTTGATAAGGTAGCAAAGCTCTCAACAAAATGCCTATAGTAACCAATAAAACTGCGAACCTTAGTTGGAGACGTAGGCATATCCCAATCACAATCATTGAAATCTTAGTCGGGTCTACTATAATACCCGTCATGGACATCACGTGTTCGAGAAAAAAAATTGACTCAAGCCAGAACTCACACTTGGAGAACTTGGCGAAAAGTACATGCTCTCTCAAAACCTGGAGCGTAACCCTCAAATGTTGCAGATACTCCTCACTACTCCTCAAATACAAATGGATATCATCAATGAACTGTCACGCCCCAAATCCTATTAAGGCGGACTGGCACCCGTTGCCGGTAAGGCTCGGGAGAACCAACCTGTAGCGATACATTACCTATGAACATTATAAGTTACTTTCATACTAAACATGCCCTCAAAAGATAAATAGGACTAGCAAGCCAAAAGATATTATATGACTAGGGCGTTGGAGCCACAATGTCTACGGTACGATACATGACCATACTATACTTTACGTAGTCTACAAAGCCTCTAGACAAGAAACGTTATCTTATAAGGGTCGGGACAGGCCCCGCCTCATGATAAGATACTATACAATGCAAAAAGATATGATAAGACTCAAAGCCCCGAAGCAACCTGGAGCTCAGTGACTGCGGTTGATATCCTGTACTCTTACTAGGGAGGTTTATTAGCTTCTGTACCTGCAGCATGGAATGCAGGTCCCCCAAGAGGGACGTCAGTACGAAATAATATACTGAATATGTAAGGAAACATGTACTATATATGAGATAAAAACTCAAATGAAACCATGTACTGTTGTAGGGTAAAAGACCACCTTTATGAATATTGTGGAGTCATGTATCTTATAACAATTATGTTACTTTACTCTTATTACTTGAATAATCTGTGCACAGCATGTAATACAAATGACCAGCTGATCAGTGATAATTCTATATCAGGATCGACCCATGCTAGGCTTTCCTTTCACCCCTGGGATACCCCCTGTAATACTGGGATTGACCCATGCTAGGTGATTCTTTCACCCCTGGGATACCACCCAACAGAAGCAACTGTATACATATATCTTCTTATTACTTTTGAGATGAATCTTTGGTGGTCGTAACATTTGAGCTATAAGACTATAAGCATGACAAATGACAAGTATGTGTCCATGTAACATCATATCATAATGAAAAGAGTGAGTTGTACAATTAGTGAAACATGTAGGACATAAACAACGTATGAACTTTATTTAGCTAAAAAGAAGACTCATATGTCATGGTACCCAATGTATGTATGCAGCAGTGACAATGCTCGAATCTGGACACACAAGTACATGTTAAAGAGTGGAGTGGTTATGTCAAAGTTTGTAAAGATCTCTATGTGCCAATGAAGACTTTGGATTCCATGCCAAATAATAAGAGATCGAATAGCCTTACATACCTCGACATATCAACTTGTTTTTACGTCGAAATGACTTCTTTTCTTCCAACTATTTATCTACAATATCATGTTTTAAAGCTAGTATTAGCAGCTAATCAATGCATCTGGACAGCCCAATCTCACAAGACACAACACTTTGGCAACAAACGTATAACCATCAACTCAATGGTGTTATTCCGACTTTCTCAATTCTAACTGTATTCAACCAGCATAGATTATCATATACATGATGTATACAGCCTATATTAGTTCTATAACATGCTGGCAACAGTCCATAACTACAACACATAACCATTTTACAAAACGCTCAACTAAGAAGCACAACATCTCGTCGTCTCCCTACATTTCATCGTTAACAATTCATACTTGTCCCAACTTTGAACCAGATGCTCCCAACATATATATACATCAAATAAATCTTAACATAGTCACAAAATAGCTCAAAACGTAGGGGGAAACGTGAAACAACAGCCCCCTCAACAAAACAGTCCAATACCAGTTTGGAAGCACATAAGATCATATAAGGATACTTGTTTCCAAAGAACTAGCAAAACAGTCCAGCAACCTTGGCAACCATATACACACTATAACATGTTAATAACCTCAACTTTACATCATATTAAAGTGAAAATCAGGGTAAAAATCGTTCCAAAGCCAAGAAAACCAAACAACAACTTTCAGGACACAAGCTGTCCAGAAATTCCTGCACAGTGAACCAGCCAACTTATCTTGTTTTCCATGGAAAATTCATATCAAGTATATGGTTATTTTTACATACCTTAACTCCCAAGGTGTAGGTCTAATTCAAGAACTCCAAAAGTAGCCTTTGGTTGCCTTCCAAGGTGAAGAAATACCAAGAGAAACTTAGAGAGAAATTCTGAAATTTTTGGTCTTTTCTTTGGTTAACCTAGAGCTCGGTTTTGGTCCCTTTTTAAGGAGACTTTAGACCGACTTTCTCCTAATATTTGTAGCTGATTAACTCAAGTTGGTCAATGACTAATTTTCCCCTTTCACTTGGGCCTTTTGGATCTCTAAATCAATGGGCTTTAGTGGCCCATTTCCTTACTCTTTCTTGCACTTTGTTTGGGCCCAATTTTGTTAGTAGTGAATGAATGTAGTTGGGCCTATTATATAAAAATCTTGGGCTGAACATCTTGGCCCAATATAATGTTAAACCATCGTCTTTAATAGCCTCCCTAACTTGGGCTTCGTTTGTCACAAGACTTGGAAGGTTTCGGTGTTAAGCCTTGTCTTCGTTCCCCTTTCTTTTTACTAACGTCTAGACTTCAAGTGAGTTCACTTATGAATGAATTCTTCTCCCTCATGTATATATAATTTCTAAGCTAAGCACACAGGTGACTCACCTGCTAGCTTCCTAAGTTCCATAAGCATGTCAATGATTTTCTCCGTTTAAGGCCACAGTCTCTAAATAGACTTCCATATAGTGCCCCAATCTAACACTTGAACACTTGAAAAATTTTGGTAGTAATTAAATCAAGTCGTATGTCATTTTATGTGAACATTACTAGTACATGTAAAATGTGGGGTGTTACATGAACACTATGACAAAGGAGTCTAGATATCATCCGAACACATGATTCATCAAGTCCATAAACGTTGCTGGAGCATTAGTTAGCCCAAAATACATCACTAAAAACTCATAGTGACCATAACGGGTCCTGAAGGTGGTCTTAAAGATATCCTCGGCCCAAATCCTCAACTAATTATAACTGGACCTCAAATCTGTGTTAGAAAATACCGTTGTGCCCTGAAGTTGGTTAAACAAATCATCAATGCGAGGCAGGGGATAATGGTTGTTCACCGTCACCTTATTCAACTTCCTATAATCAATACATAGCTACATTGTGCCATCTTTCTTCTCTTCAAACAAAACAAAAGCTCCCACGGGGACACACTCGGTCTAATGAACCCCTTGACGAAAAGATCTTGAAGCTAAGAGTTTATCTCTTTAAGATCTGCAGGAGCCATTCGATAGGGTGCCATATAAATAGGTCGAGTAGCAGGCTTAAGGTCAATAGAAAATTCAATCTCATGGTCAGGGGGAATACCAGGCAGATCATCAGGAAACTCACACACAATAGGAACAGAATCAAGTGTCGAACTCTCTACATGAGTATCACATACATAAGCAAGATAACTCACAGCCTCTCGACATAAATCATCTAGAAGAAGCATAAGAAATAATCCCTGGTGGCTCGCGACTAATTGTTCCCAACCATATGACGGGGGGGATGTCATCCATGGCTAAGGTAACGGTCTTAGCAAAAAAATCCATGATGGCATGATAGCGGGATAACAAGTCTATGCCTAAAATCACATCAAAATCCAGCATATCTAGAATATTAAGATCAGTATAAGTATCAACATCACTAACTCTCATAACACATGATTTGAATATTCGATCTACAACTAAAGAATTACCCACTAGAGTAGATACACGCAATGGCACAAATCACTAGTCAACTCCAACCATGTTCCATGATAAGTATACATAGAAGAATAAGTGGATCCAGGATCAAATAAAGCAAAATCCAACTTGCGGCATATAAAAATTGCACCTGTAACTACAGTATCTGAAGTCTCAGCCTCGGGTCTACCAGGTACTACATACAACTGACCACGCCCACCACCTGGCTAGGTACCTGAATAACCTCCTACCCTGCCTGCCTAAGTACCACCTCGAGCACCCAGGTAACCACCTCTACAATCATGTGTACCACCCTTACCTGAAGGGGGAACTACCCTAATGGGAGTATCTTCCTAAGCTGAAATAACCATAGCCCCACGACTAGGGCACTCTCTAGAGAAATGACCAAGAAGTCCTCAAGTAAAACAAGACTTACGAGATGAACGAGAACTCACATAACTAGCTGATCCGGCATAACTACCACGCCTAGCATAGACAATAAATGAACCTCTCATAGACTTATCACCTCCGTTACTAAGTTGCCCACTAGAAATAAACTGATCCCCATAATCTATCTGATGAGTTTCTTGAACTGGTCGACTCTGAGGCTGAAAAGATAGATGTAAAGGATGTCCAGCATAAGGAATACGACCTCTAAATCGGGAAATACTATGGCTCCCACCAAATCTACCCTAATACTTCATCCTCTTATCACGGCCCTTATACTGCATGTCCTCTATCAACCTAGCATGATCAACAACCTCAATAAAGGTCCTACCAGCAGCAACCAAACTCTGAGTAACCATGCTAATAGAAAGTCTCAATACTCTCACAAAGCAGCAAACTCTCTCATACACAGTATCTAATATAGAAGTCGCATGCCTAGCCAACTCATAGAAACGAGCCTCATAACAGTAACTATCATAGAACCCTACTCTAACCTAGAGAACTGATCTCTCAAATGATCTTTATGGCTATATAGTATAAACTTATCCAAGATTATCTCAAAGAACTAAGATCAAGAGAGGTAAAAGGATCCAACTAGTCTAGAACTCATAAAACCCTTTCACCAGTGTCTAGAAGGCTAGTCCAACTAAAATATGGTGTAGTCCACTCCACGAATCTCCACAAGGCCTAATCCATGAAGCATATCCTTACAAGCAGTCAAAAACTTAAATGTATCCTCTCCAGGAGCACTGGAAAATCTACATAGATCAAACCTCAAGAACCTACCAGTATCTTCTGCTCCTCGGCAGACATAATAGGCTGGGTCCTAACTGGCTAAACAATTGTCAGCTGAACAACTGCTTGAATAGGAGGAACCTCAACTCTAGGAGCTGCAGCTATAGGCTACACTTCTACTCCAATAGTTTGCAAACCATCAACAAAACTCAACAATTGAACCAAAGTATTTCTAAGCAAAGAAGAAAAAATGAATCCTAGTGGAGCCTGGGCTGGTCCCTAGCCTACCGATGAATGAGGTGGAGGAGTCACTAGCTCAGGTGCAGGAATAGGGTGTGGGGAAGGTACACCATGGTCCTTAACTAAGGACAAATAACGAGTCTGGGTCTCAGGACCCTTCTCGTGTATCACTGAAGCAAAGGTCTTAAGCATCTGCAAAAGAGTACAGTCCTGTAAACCAACTGAGACTCTTAGCATGATGGGAATGAAATAATGAAAGGACTCTTAATAATGTCCCATATCCCCCCAAAGATGGGAAATGGACATCAACATTCTGATCCGCAGGACTCTATTAGAAACTTGCCCTGTACAAATAATATTAGTGAAACCTAGGCTCTGATACCAATTTTTCATGACCTAACTTCTGAGTCATGATTGCATATACCTTGTCCCATCGGTAGGTAAGCCGATACCGTAACCCGAAGCGAATGAAATGGGTTACCCTAGTAAGAATGTCCAACATAGACCCTATATGTGAAAATAATATAATAACAATATTTTATGACTAAGACAACCAATATTTAAATACCAATCCCATCACCTAATGGTATTAATACAAGAGCTTCTAATCTTGACCAAAGAAGTTTACAATCTCAAAGTCTAAAATGTCTTAGATAATCTTATACATTTGACTCGAAAACAATCTCAAAGTCCAAAATATCTTAGATAATCTTATACAGTTGACTCAAAAACAAAAGACAAATAAATATGGAAGGGAAAAATGGCAACTCGATCTCCAAAAGCTAACCCTGTCTCCAAATAGTCAACTTATGAGTTAGCTCAATGGCGGCAACTAAAACCTGGGTCTGCACAAAAAAGGTACAAAAATGTAGTACAAGTACCAAAAAATGGGAACTCAGTAGGAATCACCAGTCGATTGAGCTCAAATATAATGTAAAGATGATATAAAGTAAGACAACAACCTTAAAGTCAAGCAATAGGATCAAACTTGAATCTGCTTTGATACCACTGTAATAACATCAATATTACTAAAGCAATCACACGACATACTATCTCAATATACTCTATAATTGCCATAACAACTAAGTATTATTTCAAAAGCGTAAAGCCATATACACAATAGCAAAGCATCTACTCGTCATAATCATCATCAACCATCTTTAAAACATAAAGCATAAGAACATACCACGATGTACCATACCATTGAAAGTACACAAAAGAGAGAACAACAAAGAACTCATCATAGCGTCCCATACCACCAGAAAGTACACAAAAGAATATCAAATAAGAACCCATCATGGTGTCCCATACCACCAGAGAGTACACCAATAGAATACCACCAATAATACAATAACGCATAACTACTCCATCAATTTATTAAAATGCAGGTAGCACAACCCTGCCATAGCTTATTTACCGAAATCCACATCCAAATAGCCATACCATAATTTAACATTAACAAAGCAATATGGTCATGGCATATATATGTAGTCACTAATTATAAAAATCATAGATAAACACCGTGTGAAGTCCATACTAGTCAACCTTATTTCCCATGAATCATAATATTACAAGTCTTATAACTACTAGTAATCAATTTGGGGAAAACTATAAGCCACCTATATTATAGGTTATTCATCTATCATAAGGAAACCCTTTAGCTAGCATCTTCATGGTATAAGTTATCAATTAATCCATATCAACTCACCTATTAGAAGATATTTTAACTAACCATCATGCAATACTAGGTCCATCATCACTAAGAATGTCACAACCTGAAGGACTAGTTTTCATATTTTAATAAAGTAACATCCACCAACTAATTTACTAGATTTCTAGCCTTTAAGTTTTTATCAAATATTTTAGAAGTAGCTAGTTATCACATAAGCCACTCTACTAGGAAAGATTTCATGAAATAACCTTTTATTCAAGTCAAGTATATATATTAGGTTAGCCCTTGATTCTACGCAATATTACACATACCACTAAGTCTTAACTCAGTATTAGGCACAGATTTCCACTGATTGCTAATTAGAATCAACAAGGGTCATACCTCTTATTTCATGATTAGGAGCAAGGATTTAATAGCAAGTTACCTAGAGAGACCTCATATCTCGAGCACATAGGCAGTTGGCCCCACATGACCAAACCTTACAAATATTAATGCATGTAAGTAAATTTGTCCCATAGGGAATCTTAACATTCTTACCTCTTCCAAATTTGTCGGGCATTATCTTAATATTAACATATTCCTGTGGATTCACTGGGTATCATCGTAATATAGACATATTCCTCCGGATTCACAGGGAATCATCATAATATCAACATATTCCTTCGAATTCATAGGGCATCATCATAATTCAACATATTCCTATGGATTCACCGGGTATAATAATAATATCAATATATTCTTCTGGATTCATCGAGCATCATCATAATATTTATATATTCCTTTAGATTTATCGGGCATCATCATAATATCAATATATTTTTCTTGATTAACTGGGCCTTATCATAATATCAAGATATTGCTCTAGATTCATCGGATATCATCATAATATCAACGAGTCTCCTAATACAGCAACATACATCCACATGCATAGCTGAACCAATAAACATACAAAAAATTCCACAATATAAGATAGTAGGGATGTAGGATAGCACTAGTCATTTTACTTTGCTAATAAGAACCACACATAATATGAGAGTAAACAAGGCATGAGTATTTAGATAACATGGATACTAATCATATTTACAAGGTGACTCAAGACATGATCACAATATAATCCAACAACTGAGTTTACTAACCATAATCACAATATGTATATGAATCATTCATCAAAAATTTTGGTCACTAAGGATTTCAAGGTTTAGTTTATGGTGGGTCAAGTCCCACTTCTAAAGCCCAATAATGCCAAGCTTACTAATATAAGTCTAGTTTTTACCCAGAATTAGGCTAAGTCATCTATACCTTTCCATGAGGGCTTACCAATCCTTACAAAGTCTATAAAGAAATCCTCTTTAAGAATCCTACCTAAGTCAACCCAACACCAAGGTCATTTCCTATCTAGGTATTATATAGGTCAATACACTCCTAAGGATAAAGAGGTATACCATTCATGTCTACTTAGAACAACCATAGTGTTCTCACACTAGTCATGTGACCATAAATAAGCTAACTAAGGTCCTAGACTATGGCACAAATATCATGTCTTACAAACTAATAGCCAACAGAAATCAATAAATCCTAAATTCACAATTTAATTATCTATCATCTAAATTCCATAACCAATCTTGAAAGATATCAACAATTATAATACAAACAAGCTCAGTCTAGTCTATAGGTAAGTCTAACCTACCTTGAGTTTAAGCAGCTCACAAACCAATGAGCTTTTTATTTCCCTTCCATGAAGCTTCCTCTTCCAGAAGCAATGCTATCAACATACAATCTAAGCATTACAACAAGAATGACAATACCCATTACGGCATTATTATACCATGGGTTTCAAATAGATACCAAAACCCTAAATGGGTTTCACCCTTAGAGAGATGTTTCCAAGACCAACCCATTACCTAACTATATTTAAGGACTTTAAACCCTTAAGTAATTTGAGTTAATCACTTAATTTTTGGGGCTACAATTGAACCTTAATGATTTAGGGGTTTGGAGTCGAGAAATAAAGAAATCAATGCCAAATTAGAGGAATTCTTACCTTAGATTGTAGCAAGAATCAACTATATAAGTTGTTTAAGCTTTAATTCAACCCACAAAATACACTTAGAAGGTTCTACACACTATTAGGGTTTATAGGTTAAGAGGGAGGCATAAAATGGCTAAAAATTCGTGCAAGACAATACTTAAATATGGACTAACCAGCTCTTTAATGGTCCAGTCGTGGCCCCTATCTCACTGCGATTGCGGCCTTACGGTCATACCTCTTTCACCATGGTTGTGGCCTCTCAATTTATGTTATGATGGCTGAAGCTTCAGCCAATGCCTAGGGATGTATTCGGGGTCGATTTCAAACAAACAAGATATGAAATCCCATAGACTTTGACGTTCGAGATGCATTGGTGAATTCAGATTATGCATACAAATCTGTTTTACTAATGTTTTCTCTTAGTGGTAAATTAGGACCAACAAAGACTTCAAATTGAGAAAGGGGTTCTAAAACTCAAACGAACCGTCAGGTAATCGAACTATCAATCCCCACAAGTCATTAATGACTTGGGATGGCTATAGAGAAGCTCTATCAAAGGAAGTAAACAAGAATATAGATAATGACATAATGGGTTATTAGATATTTATATGGAGTGCATGTAGATATTTTTCTTATCATAAGAGTCTGCAGTATGTGTTCACTCAGAAAAAGCTAAATCTCAGGAAGAAGAGATAGTTAGAGCTTTTCAAGGACTATGATATTAGTCTCACTATCATCCAGGTAATGCTAATGTTGTTGCCGATGCTCTTAGCAGGTTATCCATGGGGAGTTTATCTCATATGGATAAAGAGAAGCAGAAATTAGTGAAGGACATTCACCACTTGGCTAATCTTGGAGTTTTTCTCTTGGACTCCAAGGATGGTGGTGTGTTGGTATAGAAAGTGGTTAGATCATCTCTTGGTGTGGAGATTAAGGAGAAGTAAGAGCTAGATCCTATCTTAATGAAACTCAAAAGTGATATAGATGGGCAAAAAGTAATGGTATTCGAAATTAGTGGTAATGGTACTTTACAGTACCAAAGGAGGTTGTGTGTTCCTGACATCGATGGGTTATGACAAAGTATCTTACCTAAGCAGCCTAAATTACACTATGTTTTTTATCCCTAATCCATAAAGATATATCATGATCTCAAAGAGATATATTAGCAGAATAGTATAAAAAAATGTGGTTGATTTTGTAGACAAGTTCATGGTGAGTCAATAAGTTAAAATTGAGCACATGAGATATGGAGGGTTGTATCAAGAGATTGATTTGCCCAAGTAGAAATGGTAGGTGATCGAAATAGATTTTATTACCAATCTTCCTTGATTGTGGAACCAATTCTATTTGATTTGAGTCATTATGGATAGGATAAGGAAGTTTTCTCACTTTTTTTAGTAAGGACTACCTTTTTGGTGGAGAAGTATGCAAAGTTGTATCTTCATGAGATTTTAAAACTGCAAGGGGTACCTATTTTCATCCTCATATAGATGGGCAAGAGGTAAGGACTGTTCTGACACTCAAGGATATGATTTGTGCATGAGTGATTGACTATGGAGGCAATTGGGTTGAGTATCTACCTTTGGTATAGTTTTTTTACAATAATAGTTATTATTATAGTAGTAGGATGGCCCTTTTTGAGGCACTATATAGTAGTAGGTATAGATTTCCTATCAGTTGATTTGAGCTTAGGGAGGCAGATATGTTTTGTTCAAGTTTGGTTTATCAATCTATGGAAAAGGTGAAGGTGATTCGGGATAGGCTTAAGGATGCCCAAAGTTGGTAATAGTCCTATGTAGATGTAAGACATAGAGATGTGGATTTTTAGGTTGGGAATAAGGTGTTCCTAAAGGTATCTCCCATGAAGAGAGTATTACAGTTTGGTAAGAAGGGAAAGCTCAGCTGCCGGTTTATTGGTCCTTACACAATTTTGTGGAGGGTTGGTAATGTTTCTTATGAATTAGAGTTACCTTCCATATTGATCTTCATTCATCCCCTATTCCATGTCTCCATGTTTAGGAAGTTCCTTAGTGATCCTTCTTTGGTGGTTCCCTTGGAGGGCTTGGGTTTCTCGGATTCTCTATCTTATGAAGAGGTCCTGGTTGACGTACTGGATCGACCAGTTCATCCTTTGTGGACTAAGTATGTTTCCTCGATTAAGGTTTTATAGCCAAACCACAAGGTGGAAAAGGCAACATGGGATGTGAAAGAGGACATAAAGTCCAAGTATCTACATCTATTTTCTGCTCCTAGGATTCATGCGGAAGTTATGTGTTCTTAAGTACATCTTTATTTTCTGAGTTTTTTAAAGGAAGGATTAATATCTTTGCATCTGGGTTTCCTAACTTGGTTAAAGGTTGAATTGGTATTTTGTAATGCAAATGAATCATGCTTATGGCTACCCTAGCTTATTCGTTGTTTATAGAGGACTAATCCTAGTGGGGGAGACTGAAACACCATGGGTTCCTGGCCCTTGGAAAATTTCCTAGATTTCTAGTCTCTGGATAGGATACAACTAGGGAAAACAACTATTGCACTAGGATACGAGTGGTATAAATTAGTCGTATGCTGACTAGTGTTGGTTGGTAGGTTGGATTTAGTTTCTGGAATAAATACGACTTGGATGGTATTAGTCGTATCGGTGGGTACGGGTTATTTATTTACTTCACTTTGTCTTATACTTGGTAACTTATGTTTGATATGAGTACTAGTGGCTCACCATGAGCCATAAGCTAGGGTATGAGTCATACTATGGACTTGTATAGTAGTCAGTGTTCAATCCTCTAGGGATTCTATTCTACTAGGGATACGGATAATGGGTACTAGTCATATACGTGGATAAGACATGGTTTGGGGTGAGTCGTACCTTGGATAGTGTCGGGTCCAAAAGAGATAACCTCAGGTATGAGTGGTGGGTACCACTCATATTAGAGGATATGACTGGTATGGATAGTCATACCCACCAAACGGGATTTCTGGGAGTATAAGTGAGGGAAATCTGGACATTTCTCCACTTAACCTTATAAAGCCCCACGACTTAAATTCTTATTGGGAGGTTATTTTTCCTATTATTCTATTCATTAACACTTAGAAACTTCTCTTAAACAATTTATAATTCTGTCTAAAGCTTTTGGGTAAAGGAAGGCTACGATTTCATCTTAAGGATTACTTTGGGGCTTGTATTGTCAATTTCTCTCCATCATCTTCTTGGTTTAAGGAATATTTACTTCCCTCAATGTTAGTTCCAACTAAAGGCATGGTTTTATACAATGTTTTCATGGTTTGATTATTTTATAGTTTTGGATTTTCTAGTATAATTTGGGGGTTTCGGTTATAAATCCATGGTTATGGTTTTCCCATGTTTTAATTATACTTTTATATATTTTATTGGGGGTTTTGGATAATTGGTTGCATGGGAATGGTTAGTTGGTAATTGGCTTTGGTTTTGGAAATACTATGCCCCGAATGTGTTTTATAAAATGCCTATGGGAATATTTTCACTATATTGTTGGATTTTAATGGAACTTAGTCATGGTTTAAACTTGGTAATGGAACCTTTAATGGCTAAATGGTTTGGAATGGTTTAAATAAAATAGTTTAGTGGTCATGTTTATGATTAATTGGACTCCTTATGGGGTACAATGAAATCCCCTGAGTAAACATGATAATGAAAAACTTGTGGGGTACATGGGACTCCCCCAAGCAATTTAATAATGGAACATTTGTGGGGTACATGGGACTTTCCCAAGTTAACTTAGTAAATAGGTACAAGGGAATCCCTTTGCCATAAAAGTTTTGGCTAGGGACAATACTGGCAAGTTATAGTCGGTATAATAATAACACTATTAATAGCCTTGGTAAATGATAAATAGAATAGTAGATTAGTTGGTTAGAATTAGTTTTAATTAGGCAATAATAGTAGGGTGTGATAGCTAACCATAAAGGTGGTTAGATGGGGTAGGGCATGGTTACTTGCGACCCTATTATATTACGATAAGGTATGCGGAAATCATCTAATTACATTATACATAGATATCATGAAGGGTGAGGGTACTTAGGAATCCCTTACTCATATGGTATCTTTGGTTCGTGCAACTACATGCATCGAGGCCCATTCAGTAGGGGTTACACTGGACCTATATAGCCCGTGGATGATTTAGTTTGGTTAATCTTTACATACCCAGGTTAATGGTTTAAAATGCATGCTTAACCCAGTTCCCTTTCCCGACATGGTGTTATATATATATATATATAGTTTGTATGCATATGGTTGGTTTACTTGGTTTTACTTGTTGATATTATTTTTTTCTTATCCTGATATCATGTTATTGTTCACCCATTAACCCATATGTGAGTGGTTGTATGCACACGCGATTCAAGAACCGACTGTTCTACTCCTCCTTCTTAGCTATCGGACATTTGAGATAAACTACTGGATTGAAGTGGTCAGCTTCTATCTTTTCAAAATGCTCCATTTCTTAGATCTTATTTTATACTTTGGTTTATTTATGAACATTGGTTTTGGCTATAGTGGGGGCATGTCCCAACCAGATTTTTATACTCTTTTGGTTAGAGGATTTTCTGGAACTACTATGGGTTGGTATGGGTAGGATCGGTATTGGTGTCAGCCTTAGCATTGGTATTGGTATTTGGGGATGAGCTGTAGGACTAAATTTCTTATTGTTCCATCCTCTTTTATTTTGGGACTATATATAATTATTATGGAAATCATATGGTTATGGTTTAGATCAGGGTTTGGTTGGTATTGGTTATCTGTTGGGTATCAGATGGTATGACTCATTTGGGTGGTCATGGATATAGACCTATCCTAGAATCTTTGATTATGCAATAACGTTATCTTGTTATATGCTTGAAATTCAGCCAACTCAAGGCAAGCGGTTGGATATTGGGTTAGGTAATGGGGGTGGTTTCCGGTCTCAATCAAAATTGGGATGCCCATTACGACAAGGCTCCAGGTTGGGTCGGGTCACAACCCTCAATATATTAGTCCTTTTGAGATTCTCTGCACAGTTGGCAAGGTGACATATGAATTAGCCTTGCCTCCAGATATCATTATTGTTTATCCTATTTTCCATGTCTCTATGTTACGAATGTATATTCATGATCTATCTTATGTGCTTAGGTGGGACTCAATCTATTTGGATGAGCGATTGACCTTCGAGGAGGAGCCCGTGCTTACTTTGGCTTGTGATGTGAGGCAGTAGTGTACTAGAGAGATTCCTTTAGTTAAGGTTCTGTAGAAGCACCGCCCAATAGAGAAGTACACTTGGGAGGTCGAGAGTAAGCTACGGGCCTAGTACCCTCACCTATTCGAGACTTCAAGTATTTTCTTCATCTTTAACTTTTGGAGATGGAAGTTCCTTAGTAGTAGATGTTGTAATGACCCTTCAGGTCATTTCTCATGATTCTTCTTATTTTTACTATTAGAATTTTCCATAGTTTATCCAAGTCATTTATGACTTATTGGGACTGATAGTTCGGTTATTAGGCAGTTCATTTGGTTTTTAGAACCATTTCACCATTTAGAAGCCTTCGTTAGTTCCAAATGGCCACAGACCAAAAACTTCAGTGAAAAGATGTCGGATGCAAATTTTGACTGTGCCTCAGCTCCAGAATATAGATTTTAGTTTGGGTAGACCTTTGGTTTGAGTCCCGCTGCACCCGAACTCATTTCAACCTACTAGTCGGAAAGATAATAAATTAAAAATTCAGGTGTGGGGACCATATTTTTTCAAAAAGACCTCAGATGGAAAATCTGAGCTTACTAATGTATCCGAAATGTCAAAATCAGTGTGGTTGCATATTTTGTTTGCTCATATTGGACTTCGGATGCATCCTGAGGCATTGGCCGAAACTTGGTGCAGCAAGAGTACTTCAATCTTGGAGGCTATATCATGATCACGATGTTGTGATTGCAGTCTATATGTTCATGATCAAGTGGAAAGAGAACCTGGGAAAGGTATTTAAATGCTCTTTTGGCCGATAATTTGCCATTTCTCCATTGTCTTGAGTCACATAAACCCTAATAAAGTGTTTAGACCTCAAATTAAGACTTGGGTGTTAATTGGGAGATTGAATAACTTGCATAATTGTGATTAACATCGAATCTAAGGTATGAATCCTTCATTATTAGTGTTGAATTTTTTATTATTTAACCCAAAACCCCTAACGGATTGAGGCTTGATTTTAGCCAAAATATGATTGATAAGCACTAATTTCTTGAAGGATATAACTCCCTACTGGTATTTGAACAATGGGATGATCTCAAAAATTTGTCTTCCATAAGCCAGACCCACATGGGGGATTTTGGTGTCGTTTTGGAGCCGAAGCACAATGGTGCAATATGGGTATTGATATTCTCGTAATAATGCATAGATTTTGTTTTTGATGCTTTGGCTCATTGAAGAAGCTTTGAGGAAATGAAAAGCAAAGATTGTTGTCATAGCCCTAGGCTACCCCCTACTTAAGATAATGGTGCTTACCGCCGCAAGTGACCACAAGATAACCCATGAACTAGTACCTATTGTGAGCACTAGTAAAATAGTAATACAACACATGTGTGGAAGATAAGTGGATAAGATACTGTAAATCTGAATACTGAAATACGTAGCAATGACATGTTTGAAATATCTAATAAAAACTAAAAGAAATAACTGACTGTCTAACTGATTGTCTGAAAGACTCTAAACCTCATGAGGAGTTGATGGGACAAACCCCCAACTAGCTGAATCATAATGAAATATGGAATGAATGAAACAACATATCACATCCTCAGTGGATGAGGACTCACCACTACTGCCGTGGGGAACTGTTGTGCTGTCTACAGATAGTTGGGAAACTGTGAATCTGAACCTATGCTATAAAACAACATTGCAAAAGAGAAAGGTATGTGATCAGTACTTTGAATGTATTGGTACGTGAGGTAAGGACTAATTGAAATACATGCTAAAACTGAATGAAATTACATGAACATATAAAACTGAATATGCAAGACCAAGTATTTTATACACTTACATTATCTGAATAACTGGTGAAGTTTGTACAACTGACAATTAAATGCAAAAAACTAACTGCTTCGTCTAGTAAAACTGAACTGAAATTGACTTCCAAAACTGACTAAAACTGTGGGTGCTATCATGTAACCGATATAAACCATGGTTTGTACCATGAAGTCCAACGTCTGACCCGTATTGAGGAGGGTTGTTCCATCCTTTCCACCAGAGTGGGACATGAACTGTAGTGATCACTCTACTAAGCCCATTTGGGCAAGAGTATACACTCTATGGCGAGTCCCAAAATCCTACGGGGGCACGTAGTTTCAGGGAAGTAGGGTGCAATAAACCCTCACTTCCCTCTCGGTGCTAAATCCTACTCCTAACTGAATAACATTGGTATTATTCACGATTTAACGTAACATGGTAATGTACTTACAAGGATCAATTAGGACTTGAAAATAGTAAGTAAACACATAATTATCGGGTATTCATAACCCACCATCACTGAATGTTTTCAAAAACACAATAACAACTCTCAAAACAATAGTATGAGGTTATAATACAGCGAACCAAAACATTGGACATTTGAGTTTATAAGAATAATATGAGAATTTGAGTATGAAAACATATTAAACTTAAAGGAATAGCAATTTCTCATCAAAATAGTGGAATTCAAGATAAAACATCAACTTCTACTTGGAAACATGAATAAATACAACTCTTATGCTTTTTAGTACCTAGATCATATGATAATGTTATACTTCCAACACATTTAGATTTGGGAATGAAATATATCTTAAATAATGTAAATTTAACTTGATAAGTCATGCATTTGGGCACAAGGTTGAGAGTTTAACCTTGTTCAAAACCCCACATACCTCAATAACTGAATTCTTCAAGATTGTTTGAACTTGGATGCTTGAACTCTTAGTTCCTTGGGGTATGGAACTTGGGTATTGTTCTTGGGAAGGAGGAGGGTTTCTTGTGAGAAATTTTGAGAGGAAAGGGCAAATAATACCCTTATGGATGCCCCAAAATATGTTATAGATGAATTGGATTGAGGGTAAAACACTCACCTTCCCATTGAACTATTTAATCAAGAAGTTAGGCTAAGGAACCAATGAGTAGTCCCTCTCTCCTGGGGAGTAACCAATGTGTCGTACCACTCCCTCTTAGGGAGAGACCAATATGCCACAGAGCCCATCATCATAGGAGATACCAACGCGTCATGGGGTTATCATGGGGACATTATTTCTCCGCTATCCAAACGCATCCCAAACCTCGTCCAAAAATCCCAAAACTCCCCCCAGACATACTATTAACCTCCTAAACCTGAATCAACTCAAAAACCAATGTCTCGGGGTCGGGAAGACTAGAATAAAAATCTATGAAGTTTAGGGGTCTTGTAAATGACTAAGTCCTTAACGCTTGGTAAAAATTTCAAGCCTTGGATCCTTTAAGCATGCAACTACAATTGAACCGAGCGTAGGATCTCACGGGGTATTACATTATCTCCCTCTTAGGAATATTTATCCTCAAATGAGACTAGTTAGACCGAGAATACAAAGTCTAATAAGACCACATACTGAACTTTCATGACTTAGAACATAGTTACATGCCTGAGTCTGAAGCATGATACATGAACTAAACTAATTTTGTGGATGAATAAAATGACATAAGATTAGTTACATAGCTAAAATAAAGAATGGAAAAGAGTAAATCTAAGTAAAATCATTACCTCAAGTAGAATCTGAGTTCCTGGAGAAAAAATAAGGGTACTTAGCTCACATATCTACTTCTGCTTCCCAAGTAGCTCCCTCAATAGACTGATTCCACCAAAGAACTTTAACCAAGGGAACTTTTTTTTCCTTAGCCTATGAATCTGATGATCATGGATATCAATTAGGACATTCTCGTAAGAAAGGCTATCCTTAACTTCCATGATTTCTAAAGGAATAATAGAAATGAAATCTCTAATTCATTTCTTTAACAAAGAAACATAAAACACTGGATGCACTGATGTTAAATCTGCAGGTAACTCAACCTCCTAAACTACCTTCCTAAAATGATTCAAGATTCTATATGGGCCAATATAGCAGGGACTGTGTTTCCTCTTCTTTCCAAATCTCTTTACTCCGTTCATAGGAGAAATCTTCAAATAGACTAAATCACCAACCTAAAACTCAAGATCCCTTCTCCTCATGTCTGCATAGGATTTCTGATCGTTTTGGGATTTCTTCAACCTTTCCCGAATCAACTGAACTTTCTCCATTTCCTCAAACACTAAATATAGCCCTATAAAAATAGCCTCACCTGCCTTAAACCAACCAATAAGAGATCTGCATCTCCTTCCATAGAGAGCCTCAAATGGAGCTATTTGAATGCTAGAATGGTAACTATTGTTTTATTAAAATTAAATCAAATATAAATGGTCATCCCAACTACGCTTAAGTCAATAACACAGGCCCTCAACATATTGTCTAAAGTCTGAATGGTCTGTTCTGCCTAACAATCTATCTAAGGATAAAAAGTTGTACTAAGATGAACTTGGGTACTAAGACCCTTCTGAAAAGCCTTACAAAAGAAAGAGGTATACTAAGTACCTCTATCTAAAATGATAGACAATGGAACCCCATGCAATTTCACCAAATTACTAAGATAAATCCTGGCAAAATCCTCGGCTGAGTACGAAGTATGAACTGGAAGAAAATGGGCTGACTTGGTCATTCTATCTGTAAAAACACAAATTAAATCATGTTGACGATGCTTACAAGGCAATCTTGTTACAAAATCCATATTTACCCTGTCCAACTTCCAAGTGGGGATGTTGAACTCCTGAAATGTACCACTAGGACTTTGGTTCTTAACCTTAAACTGCTGACAACTCAAATACATAGCCATAAACTCCACTATATCTTTCTTCATACCACTCCACTAATAGATTTCTCACAAGCCATGGTACATCTTAGTGGCTCCGGGGTGAATAGAATACCATGCACCATGTGCTTCTGCTAATATTCATTGTCTCAAACCATCTACACATGGAACACATAACCTTCCCTAAAAACAAAGCACACCATCTCCCCCTTAAGAGAAAACCTCCACCTTCTGGTCTCCAACCGCCTCCTTCAACCTAACCAAGCTAGTATCCCTGTCTTGCTTTTCTATTACCTCAAAAATCAATGAAGATTTTTCTCCATTCTAAACCTATATGCTACCTTCAGATGAATCAACCAATCGCACACCTAATCTAGAAAGCTGATGAACCTTACGGACTAACTCCTTCTTATCGCTTTCAATATGGACAACACTACCCATAGACAATCTACTAAGGGAACCTCTACTATATTGGCCTTGCCCAAATGATGCAACACACTCATATGATAATCTTTCAATACCTCAAGCCATCTTCTCTAGTGAAGGTTTAGGTCTTTCTACATGAGCACTACTAAAAACTCTTGCGATCCATGAACATATCAACGGGAACCCTATAAAAATAGCGTCTCTAAATTTTCAAGGAAAAAACAATGGTTGGAAACTAAAGATCAAGGGTTGGATAATTCTTTTCATGGGATTTAAGTTTTCTAAAAGCGTAGGCCATCACCTTGCCTCTATTCATCAATACCTAACCCAGACCATCTCTAGAAGCATCACAATAAACTACAAACCATATATGCATTTGGGGAAGTAAAGATTAGGGTGAAAGTGAGTCGAGTCTTCAACTCCAAAAAGCACTTTTCACAAGATTTTAACCACTGAATTTTAACCTTTTTCTAGGTTAGCTTAGACATAGGGGAACCAATAGAAGAAAACCCTTCAAACACCATCTATAATAGTCAACAAAATCCAAGAAACTTGTACTATCTGATGGAGATATGGGTCAAGGCCAGTTTTTCGCTGCTTCATTCTTTAGAGGGTCAACTCGAATGCCATCACCGAAAACTATATGGCCAAGGAAAGATAGTGATCTTAGCCAAAATTCATACTTTTTGCACTTAGCGAATAACTGATGATCTCTAAGAGTCTGCAATACAACTCTCAGATGGTCTGCATGGTCATTCTTACTATGGGAATAAACATGGATATCATCAATGAAGACTATGATAAACATGTCCAAGTACGGCTTGAACACCCTGTTCATCCGGTCCATGAAATATGCAAAGGAACTTGTTAGTTTAAAGGACATAACTATAAATTCAAAGAAACCATATCAAATACTAAAAGTTGTCTTAAAATTGTCACATTCTCTGACTCTAAGTTGATGATAGACAGATCTGAGGTCTATCTTAGATAAATAACTAGCACCTTGAAGTTAATTAAACAAGTCAACAATTCTGGAGAGTGGGTACTTATTCTTGATGGTGACTTTGTTCAACTGACGATAGTCAATGCACATTCAGAGAGAACCATCTTTCTTACACACGAATAGAATTGGAGCACCTCATGAAGAAATGCTTGGCCTAATTAAACCCTTATTTAAGAGATCTTTCAACTGTTCCTTCAATTTTTTAAGCTTAACTCGAGCCATTAGGTAAGGTGGAATAGTGATAAGCTTGGTATCTAGAAGAAGATCTATTCTGAAGTTTATTTCCCTTTTAGGAGGAGCTCTAAGAAGATCTTCGGGAAATACATGTAGAAAATCCCTCACTATAGAAACTAACTTAGGGCTCGGAGTCTTTGAATTTGATTCTTTGACTCGGACGATATGATAAATGCACCCTTTAGATGTCATCCTTCTTACCTTAAGATATGAAATAATCTGACCCCTAAGCCCTGAAGTACTACCCCTTTATTCGATAACTGGATCATTAGGAAATTAGAAATGAATAATTCTATTTCTACAATCGACTAAGGCATAAAATGATTGAATCCAATCCAAGCAAAGAATCACATCAAAATTAGTCATATCTAACTCCACAAGATTAACTAAAGTGATTTTCTGAGATACCATGACCGAGCAATTTATGTATACCTATCTTTCTATAATGGACTTAACCACTGGGGTAGACACTGAGAAAGACTTTAATAACGTTTCTGTATTAACACTAAAGTCTGTGGCTATGTAAGGGGTCACAAAGGAAAGTAAAGTTTTGGGATCTAACAATGCATAAAAATAAAGAGGAAAGACTTGTAACATACCCATAACCACATCAGGAGAATTTTCTTAATCCTGACGAGTTTGGAGGCATACAATTTTTTCTGGTGTGGCCCATTGGTGGCACTGAAAGTGGCACCCTAATGAATTGAGTAACCTACTGGTACTATTGAAGAATAAAACTAATTCTGTTGGCGTGAATCACCTCCCTTCAGAGATACCGCTTGACACTCTTTGATCCTATGGCATGGCTTGCCAAACCTAAAGCAAAAATTACTAACAGCTAGACATTCACCCTGATAGTTCCTACCATACTTCCTGTAGAGCGGATTGGTACAGCCACTATTTTTACTACCCTGAGTATTAGATCCTAGAAATCTATCCCGACTGTCCTTCCAGAACTTAAGCACTGGCTCACTAGCTGAAGACGGTGCTAGGGCTAAGAATTTCTAGTGGAACTAGGAATGGTTACCACCTTTTAATCTTGGCTGAAAAAGTTGAAACAAACTATTCTGGCCTTCTTATTCACTCTCTCTTTCTCCTTAAGCTTCTCCTCCTCAATCTGCTGAGCATGAACCATAAGTCTAGACAGGTCCATCTTCTTAATAATCATGGCAAACCTACACTCGTTAGCAATACTATCAGCTACACCAAATACAAACTTACTCATTCTAGACCTATTGTTCGCCACCATAGTAGGAGCATACCTCACCAATTGAGTGAAATTAAGCAAGTACTCTTTCACGCTCATATTACCCTATTTTAAATTAATTAACTACTAAACCTTAGATTCCATCAAATATAGGGGGAGAACCTGTCAAATAAAGTTGTGGAAAACCCATCCTACTCTATAGGCTCTACTTCTACACCTCTGTCTTCCTTCCACTACTTAAACCAGGTTTGAGCTACTCCCTATAACTGATATGTAGCCAATTCTCCATTCTCATTGAAAGTGACACCAATGATGGCTATCACCTTCTGTAACACATCTAGAAACTCATGTGGATCCTCCTTAGACAAGGATCCATAAAACAAAGGGGTATTCATCCGGGTGAAATCCCGAATCCTAGCAGCAGTTGTATTTGCCACTAGATTGGCTGGGGCAATATCCTGCTTTTGTTCTGAGTAGCTACAAAAAAGGCTAAGGCTGTTAAGATACTGTGAATCAATTTTACTAAATTTAAAGCAAGAAATTCAAAAACCTCCCTAAACATGAATCAACTCAAAAAAAAAACTCAGGGTCGGGAAGACCAAAGTAAAAATATGTGAAGTTTAGAGGTCTTATAAATGACTAAGTCCTCAACTCTTAGTCAAAATTTCATGCCATGGACCCTTTAAGCATGCAACTACAACTGAACCGAGCTTAGGATCTCATGGGGTATTACATTATCTTCCCTTTGTGAATATTTATCCTCGAACGAGACTAGTTAGACCAAGAATACTAAGGCAACTGAGACCAAAATTGAGGGGGTAATGATGCCGCCTTAATCTCACCACTTTGAAGACTTGAACCTTTTGTTCAACTTCACATCTAACTTCAAAGGAGGCTAATTGGGTATTTGTGAGAACATCAAAAAACAACTAATTAAACTTTGGGTTTTAAGCTTCTTTAGCTTTAAGTGAGGGATGTCACCTTGTTTTTTTGGAATGACAAACTCTAAAATATAAGGATTTTGCATGTCATCTACCAATTTCATCATTTTCTCGGATGGTTTGACTTTTATCACATCCTCCAAGCATAATATTGAAAAGTGGTTGGAATGAGGTTGTCTTCCCAATTTTGCAGTTACATTCTTCTTTAAATTTTCACTCGAAAATGAACTAGAACCTTCATAAAGGATTTTGTTGGCTTTTTCTTTCGACTCTAGCATAGATTTATCAATTTTGGCATCCATCACTATTTTTAGTTTGGTTGGTTTACAAATCGCCAGGAATTTTTAACATCAAGCTCACCATCAACCATATGGCTTGATATCTTTTCCTTATCAAATTCAATTTGAAGATTGGGCATATTCATGGTACTTGAAAGATTGGCCTCCTTACCCACTTCTTCTTTTTTTTTTCACTCACCTCTCTAAATATTGTCATGGATTGATGCATGTTCTCTTTTATTTTAGTCGCCTTATCAAAAAGAGTTAGAATTATTGCTTCAATACCATTGTATTCAGCAAATTGTTCTTCCTCTATCACATCATGAGGCCTGTAACATCATGAGACCTTACTATAGAAACTCACTCAAGGCTCGGAGTCTCATAATTTGAGGCCTTGACTCAGACGAGATGGTAAACGTACCTCTTAGATATCATCCTTCTTGCCTTAAGATATGAAATAATCTGACACCTAAGCACTGAAGTACTACCCCTCTATTCGATAACTGGCTCATTAGGAAATTAGAAATAAATAGTTTTATTTCTACAATCGACATAGGCATAAAATGGTTGAAACCAATCCAAGCTGAGAATCAATCAAAATCAGTCATCTCTAACTCCACAAGATCAACTGAAGTGATTTTTTGAGATACCATGACCGAGAAATTTCTGTATACCTATCTTTCTATAATGGACTTAACCACTGGGGTGGACACTGAGAAAGGCTCTACTAACATTTCTTGATTAACACTAAAGTCTACGGTTATGTAAGGGGTTACAAAGGAAAGTGAAGCTTTGGGATCAACAATTCATAAACATGAAGTTTGAAGACTTGTAACATACCCATAACCACATCAGGAGAACTTTCCTAATCCTAACAAGTTCGGAGGCATACTATTTGTTCTGGTGTGGCCCATTGGTGGCACTGGAAGTGGCACCCTAATGAGTTAGTAACCTGCTAGTACTGCTAAAGAATAAGACTAATCATGTTAGCGTGAATCACCTCCCTTTGGAGATACTTCTTGACACTCATTGATCCTGTGGACTGACTTGCCCAACCTAAATCACAAATTACTACCTGCTTGACATTCACCCTGATGGTTCCTACCATACTTTCTATAGAGCAGATTGGTATGGAAACTATTTACACTAAACTGAGTCTTAGAGACTGGAAATCTATCCCGACTGTCCTCCCTGAACTTAAGCACTAGCTCGCTAGCTAAAGATGATACTAGGGCTAAAAATTTCTAGTGGAACTAGGAATAGTTACCACCTTCTGACCTTGGCTGAGAAAAGTTGAAACAACTTATTTTGGCCTTATTATTCTCCCTCTCTTTCTTCTTAAGCTTCTCCTCCTCAATATGCTAAGCATGAACCATAAATCTAGACAGGTCCATCTCCTTAATAATCATGGCAGTCCTACATTCCTTAACAATACTATCAGCTACACCAAATGCAAACTTACTCATTCTAGACCTATCACCCTCCACCATAGTAGAAACATACCTCACCAACTAAGTGAACATAAGCAAGTACTCCTTCACGCTCATATTACCCTATTTCAAATTAATTAACTCCTAAACCTTAGTTTCCCTCAACTCTAGGGGGAGTGCCTATATAAGAAAGTTGTGGAAAACTCCTCCCACTCTATAGTCTCTTCTTCCACACCTTTGTTTTCCTTCTACTACTTAAACCAGGTGTGAGCTACTACCTGTAGCTAATATGGAGCCAATTCTCCACTCTCATTAAAAGTGACACCCATGATGGTTGTCACCTTCTGTACCACATCTAGAATCTCCTGTGGATCCTTCTCAGACTTGGATCCAGAAAACAAAGGGGTATTCATTCGAGTAAAATCCCTACTTCTAGATGCAACTGTATTTGCCACTAGATTGGCTGGGGCAATATCCTGCTTTTCTTCTAAGCAGCTACAGAATGGCCTAAGGCTGTTAATATACTGTGAATCAATTTCACCAAATTCAAAGCAAGAAATTCAAAAACCTCCCTAAACATGAATTAACTCAAAAACCAACAACTCGGGAATGGGAAGACCAAAATAAAAATATGTAAAGTTTTGGGGTCTTAAAAATGATTAAGTCCTTAACACTTAGTAAAAATTTGAAGCCTTGGACCCTTTAAGCATGCAACTTCAACTGAACCGATCTTAGGATCTCACGGGGTATTACATTATCTACCCTTAGGAATATTCGTCCTCGAACAAGACTAGTTAGACCAAGAATTCTAAGGCAACTGAGACCATATATTAAATATGCATGACTTAGAACATGATTACATAACTGAGTATTGAGCAAACCACATGAACTAAAGTGATTTTATGGATGAATACAATGACATGAGATTGGTTACATAGCTAAATTAAAGAATGGAAAAGAATTAATCTAAGGAAAATAATTACCTCAAGTTGAATTAGAGTTCGCAGAGAAAAGATGAGGGTACTTGGCTCGCATATCTGCTTCTACTTCCCAAGTAGCTCCCTTAATAGACTGATTCTGCCAAAGAACTTTAACCAAGGGAACTTCTTTATTCCTTAGCCTTCAAATCTGGCGATCAAGGATCTTAACTGGTACTTCCTAGTAGGAAAGGCTATTCTTAACTTCCACATTTTCTAAAGGAACAACAGAAATTAAATTACCAATGTATTTCTTTAACAAATAAATATGAAACATCAGATCCACCAATGCCAAGTCTGCAGGCAACTCAAGCTCATAAACTACCTTCCAAAAATGGTTCAATATTCTATATGGGCCAATATAGTGGAGACTTAGTTTTCCTTTCTTACCAAATCTTAGTTTTCCTTTCTTACCAAATCTCTTTACTCCCTTCATAGGAGAAATCATCTAATAGACCAAATCACGAACCTCAAACTCAAGATCCCTTCTCCTCATGTCTGCATAAGATTTTTTATGGCCTTGGGTTGTTTTCCACCGTTCCTAAATCAACTGAACTTTCTACATTGCTTCAAACACTAAATTATCCCTATAAAAGCATCCTTACCTACCTCAAACCAACCAATAGGATATCTACATATCCTTTCATAGAGAGCCTCAAATAGAGCCATCTAAATACTAGAGTGGTAACTATTTTTGTATGAAAACTCAATCAAAGGTAAGTGGTCATCCCAGCTACCTTTAAAGTCAATAACACAGGTCCTCAATATATCCTCTAAAGTTTGAATGGTTCATTCAGCCTGACCATTTAAATGAGAATCAAAATTTATAGTGAGATGAACTTGGGTACCAAGACTCTTCTGAAAAGCCTTCCAAAAGTGAGAGGTAAACTGAGTACCACTAACTAAAATGACAAATAATGAAACCCGATGCAATTTCACTAACTCCCTAAGATAAAGCCTGCCATAATCCTCAATTAAGCATAAAGTATAAACTGGAAGAAAATAGGCTGACTCGAACATTCTATCTAAAATGACCCAAATCAAATCATGTTGACGGGTCGTACAAGGCAATATTTTTACAAAATCTATATTCACCACCTCCCACTTCAAAGTGGGGATATTGAACTCCTGAAATATACCACTAGGCCTTTGGGTGTCAGCCTTAACCTACTGACAGTTCAAACACTTAGCCACAAACTCTGTAATTTCTTTATTCATACCATTCTACCAATAGATTTCCCTCAAGTCACGATACATCTTAGTGGCTCCGGGGTGAATAAAATACCGCACACCATGCACTTCTTCTAATATCCGTTGTCTCAAACCATCAACATATAGAACGCATAACCTACCCTAAAAATGAAGCACATTATCTCCCCTTTGAGAGAAAACCTCCACCTTCTGGTCCCCAACTGCCTCTTTCAACCTAACCAAACTAGTATCCTTGTCTTGCTTTTCTTTTACCTCAAAAATCAATGTAAGATTTTTCTCCATTCTAAACCTATATACTACCTTCTGCTGAATCAACCAACCAAATACCTGATCTAGAAAGTTGATGAACCACATGGACCAGCTCCTTCTTATCACTTTTGACATGGGAAACACAACCCATAGACAATCTGCTAAGGAAATCTGTCACTATATTGGCCTTTCCCAGATGATAAAACACACTCAATCATAATTTTCCAATAACTCAAGCCATTTTTTCTGGCAAAGGTTTAAATCTTTCTACATGAACATGTACTGTAAACTCCTGTGATCCATGAACACATTAAGAGAAACCCTATAAATATAGTTCCTCTAAATTTTAAAGGCAAATAATGGTTGCCAACTCAAGATCATGGGTTGGATAATTCTTTTCATGGGGTTTAAGCTGTCTAGAGGTGTAGGATGACCTTGCCTCTATTCATCAATACATAACCCAGAACAACTCTAGAAGCATCTTAATTAAATACAAACCATCCATGCCATCTGGAAAAGTCAATATTGAGGTAAAAGTGAGTCGAGTCTTCAAATCCTAAAAACTTTCTTTACAAGAATCCGACCAATGAAATTAGACCTTTTTCTTGGTTATTCTAGACATGGTGGAAGCAATAAAAGAAAAACCTTCAACAACCTATCTATAATAGCCATCCAAATCTAAAATACTCCTGGTATATGATAGAGAGATGGGTCTAGGCTAGTTTTTCACTACTTCAATCTTTTGAGGGTCAACTCGGATGCCATCACTAAAAACTATATGGCCAAGGAAAGCTACTGAACTTAGCCAAAATTCACACTTATTAAACTTAAAGATTAACTGATGATCTCTATGACTTCACAACACAACTCTTGGATGTCTGCATGGTCATTCCTCTTATAGGAATAAACAAGGATATCATCAATGAAGACTATGACAAACATGTCTAAGTACTCCTTGAACATCCTATTCATCAGGTCCATGAAAGCTGCAGAGGAATTTGTTAGTCCAAAGGACATCACAAAAAAATTCAAATTGACCATACTAAGTTTTGAAAATTGTCTTCAGAATGTCATATTCTATGACTCTAAGTTGATGATAGTTGGATATGAGGTCTATCTTACAGAAAAAACTGGCACCCTAAAGTTGATTAAACTATTCATTAATTCTAGGGAGTGGTTACTTATTCTTGATGGTGACTTTATTCAACTGACGATGGTCAATGCATATTCTGAGAGAACCATCTTTCTTATGCGCGAATAGAACTGGAGAACCCCATGAAGAAATGCTAGGCCTGATGTAGCCCTTGTTTATGAGATCTTTCAATTGCTCTTTGAATTTTTTAAGCTCGACTGGAGCCATTAGGTAAGGGAGAATAAACATAAGCTGGGTATTTAGAAGGAGATCTATTTTGAAGTTGATTTCCTTTTAGAGAGAAACTGTGAGAAGATCTTTGGGAAATACATCTGGAAAATCCCTTATATAGAAACTGACTCAAGGCTTAGAGTTTCAGAATTTGAGTCCTTGACTCAGACAATATGGTAAATGTGCCCCTTAAATATTATCTTTCCTTCCTTAAGGTATGAAACAATCTGACCCCTGAGAACTAAATTACTACCCCTCCATTCAACAACTAGTTCATTAGGAAATTAGAACTGAATAATTCTATATCTATAATCGACTGAGGCATAAAATAATTGAAGCCTATCTAAGCTAAGAATTACATCAAAATCAGTCATTTCTAACTCGATAAGATCAACTGAAGCAATTTTTTGAGATACCATGATCGAGCAGTTTTTGTGTACCCGTCTTTCCTTAATGGACTCACCTACAGGAGTAGACACTAGAAAGGCTCTACTAATATTTCTGGATTAACACCAAATTCAATGACTATGTAAGGGGTTACAAAGAAAAGTAAAGCTCTAGAATCTAACAATGCATAAACATAAAGGTGAAAGACTTGTAACATACCCATAACTATATCAGGAGAAATTTCCTAATCTTAATGAGTCCAAAAAGCATACAATCTTTTCTGGCATGGCCCATTAGTGGTGCTGGAAGTGGTACCCAGATAAGTCAAGGGACCTGCTGGTACTGCTGAAGAATTAAATTAACCTTGTTGGTGCAAATCACTTCCTTCGGAGCTACCGCTTAACACTCTTTGATCCTGTGGCCTAGAATGCCACACCCAAAGAACACATTACTGTCTGTCCACTATTCACCCTGATGGTTCCTACCATACTTCCTGCAGAGAGGATTGGTACGACCCCTATGCTGCCTAAACTTAAGCATTGGCACACTAACTGAAGACTGTGCCAGGCTAAAAATTTCTAGCAGAATTGGGAACGATATCCACCTTTTGACCTTGGCTGAGAAAAGTTAAAATAAATTATTTTAGTCCTCTAATTCTCCTTTTCTTTATCCTTAAACTTCTCCTTCTTAATCTGCTGAGCAAGAATAATAAGTCTAGATAGGTTCATCTCCTTAATCAACATGGTAGTCCTACACTTCTTAACAACACTATAAGTTACACCAAATACAAACTTACTCATTGTAGACCTATTGTGCACCACCATAGTAGGATCATACCTCACAAACTGAGTGAACTTAAATGAGTACTCCTTCACGCTTATATTACCCTGCTTTAAATTAAAGAACTCCTGAACCTTAGCTTCCCTCAAATCTAGTGGGAAGAACTTGTCTAAGAAAGTTGTGGAAAACTCCTTCCACTCAATAGGCTCTAATTTTATATCTCTGTCTCCCTTCCACTACTTAAACTAGGTGTGAGCTACTTTCTGCAACTGATATGTATTCAATTGTGCACTCTTATTTAAAGTGATACCCATGATGCCTGTCACCTTCTGTACCATATTTGAAAACTCCTACGGATCCTCCTCAGACTTAGAACTAGAAAACAAAAGAGGATTCATCCGAGTCTAATCCTAGTTGCAGCTGTATTTGCCACTAGATTGGCTGGGGCAATAGCCTTCTTTTGTTCTAAGAAGCTATAGAATGGTCTAAGGCAGTGAATGCAGCCTAAAACTCAGTGTGAGAATCATGGTCATTTAGGGGATCGTTCTAAACTAGTGGTAGTACAGGCTGATCCTCGTACCTTTTTTCATTATTTTTTCTAGAAGGTATTATCTGTAAATAGAATTAAAAAGTTAGAAAGAGGGATTCAAAAGATATCATGATCTTTTACACGACATGAACACTAAAAGTGAAGAAACTTTCTGAAAAGCCTTTGTAGCATCTTTCCTATAAGTGTGGTGCGCTTTACACTAATGCATAAGACTCTACTCAATGCGGATTTTAGACACCCTAGGTCACTTTAAGACCTTAGGCTTTGATACCAAGTTTTGTCATGACTCGAGACTACCCTCTAGTTGAGACAACGGTGCTTATGGCCATAAGTGACCACAAGTTAACCCCTGAACTGGTACTTGTTGTGAGCACTGAGTAAAATAGTAATACAACATATATATGGAAGATAAGATGATAAGATACTGTAAGTATGAATATTTAAATACATAGCAATGATATGTCTGAAATATCTGATAAAAACTGAAAAAACTGATTGTCTGTCTAACTGATTGTCTGAAAGCCTCTAAAAATCATTAGGAATTAATTGGACAAACCTCCAACTAACTCTAACTAGCTAAATCATAATAAAATACAGAAATGAATTAAACAACATATCATATCCTCGATGGATGAAGACTCACCACTACTGTCGTGAAGTACTATTGAGTTGTCTAAGGATGGTCAGGAAACTTTGCATCTAAACCTATGTTATAAGACAACTTAGCCAAAGAGAAAATTATTCCATCAGTTCTTTTAAAGTACTGGTATGTGAGGTAAGGACTAACTAAAATACATGCTAAAACTGCAAGTACTTACATGAACATGTAAAACTAAATATGCAAGACCAAGTATTTTACTACACTAACATTATCTAAATAACTAATGTAGTTTGTACAGTTGACTAAGTAAATATTGAATACATACTTCTTGGTCTAGCAAAAGTACACTTAAATAGACTATCAATACTAATTGAAACTATAGGAGAAATTATGTAACCGACATAAACCATGGTTAGTGCCATGGAGTCTAACGTCTGACCCACATTGAGGAGGGTTTCTCTATCCTTTCCATTGAAGTGGAACCTAAACTAGAGTGATCACTATATTAAGCCCATTTAGCCAAGGGTAATCTTTCTTTGGTGAGTCCCAGAATCCTACAGAGGAATGTAGTTTTAGGGAAGTAGGGTGCGTTGAACCCACACTACCCTTTCGGTGCTAAATCCTACTCCCAACTAAATTACACTGGTATTATTCATGGTTTAACATAACTTGGTATTGTACTAACAAGGATTAACTAGGACTTGAAAATAATAAGTAAACATATAGGTATCGGGTATTCATAACCTACCAACACTGAATGTTATCAAAAACACAATAATAACTCTTAAAATAGTAGTATGAAGTCATAATACAGCGACCCAAAACATTGGACATTTAAGTATATAAGCATAATACGCGAATTTGAGCATCAAAACTTATTAAACTTAAGGGAATAGAAATTTCTCATCAAAATAGTGGAATTCAAGATAAAACATCAACTTGTAGTTAGAAACATAAATAAATACAAGTCCTATACTTTTTAGTACCTAGATCATATGATAATGATATATTTCCAACACATAAAGATTTGGGAATAAAATCTATCTTAAAACATGTAAATTTAAATTGAAAAGTCATGTATTTGGGCATAAGGTTGAAAGGTTAACCATGTTCAAAACCGCACATACCTCAATAACTTAATTCTTGAAGATTGTTTGAACTTGGGTGCTTGAACTCTTGGTTTATTAGAGAATGGAGCTTGAGTGTTGTTCTAGGGATGGAAGAGGGTTTATTGATAGAAATTTTGAGAGAAAAAGGCAAATAATGCCACTATAGATACTCCAAATCGTATTATAGATAAATTAGATTAAAGGTAAGAGACTCATTTGTCCCTTGAACTCTTTAATCAAGAAGATGGGTATAGGGCACCAATGCACTGCTCCCCTCACTCAGGGAGTAACAAATACATTGCACCCTTCTCTCTCGAGGAGAGACCAATGCGTCGCAGACCCCACCACCATGGAGAGACTAACGCACCCCGGGCTTATCTCGAGGACATTTTATTTTCACTATACAATCACGTCCCAAACCTCATTCAAAAGTCCTAAAACTATCCTAAGACATACTATTAACCTCCCTAAACATAAATCAACTCAAAAACCAATGTCACGGGGTTTGGAAGACTAAAATAAAAATCCATGAAGTTTAGGGGTCTTGAAAATGACTAAGTCCTTAACACTTGGTGAATAAGCTTTCTGTCGATACCAAATTCGCCTAAATCTGATACTGGGGCAAAGAGTTAGAGCTATTTTAGTGAGACAGTATGCCACCTGGAACTTTAGCGCGTCGCGGAGCCAGTCAAAATAGCAATCATCAAAATCTAGTGAGCCTCTGCAATTATGGCACATCGCACTAAGGTGTAATTTTAGAATTGTCAATTTCTAGTACACCAACACGATTACACTGCATTGCAGTGCCTTTTCAGTTTGCAACCAAGGTGGCAACATGATTTCCACCGTGTCGCGCCATCATGCAGTTTCCCAATTGTCCAATTTCAAGTGAGCTAGCACGATTATAGCACGTCACGCCAGCATGTAAAATCAGGATTTTTTTGTTTAATTCCAAGGGCTTTTTTGTCTTTTTCCACTTTTTTTAGCCCCTATATATATTCGATAAAAGGCTCTCAGCCTCATTTTCCATCTTCAACATCAAAAATAGGGTTTTACAAAATCAATGCCCTTATTTATTCTTCAAGAAAAATCAATAGAGATCAAGAGAAATCAAGAGGAATCAAGAATCTCTCCATGAACTTTCAAGAAAAGAGTTTCCCCAAGGTATGTAGATATTGATTCTTGGGTCCTTTTTATCCAAGATTCTCAAGTACCTTTTTCTAAATCTCAAAGATTTTATGTTTATGAGTTGTTCATGATTCATGTGAAATGAAATTGTTATTCCAGATATTATTGAGTTGTGATTCATGTTTGTTTACAAGGTTTTCAAGCTTTGACCCTAGTATGTGGAATAAGTGTGATGTTCATAATAAATCCTCTTTAAGTTGCTTGTTAAATGATGTGTCCATACCAATTAAGTGGGTAAATGGTTGAATAAGCAAAGAATGCTCCCCATATGTTTGATAAAATACTTATGTGATGAATTAGGGCCATTATAGCATGTTGATTAGGAAACCCCAAATTGTGAGCAAGTCCATGCATGCCTAGTGTTTGATGAAATACCTTAGTGAATAAATTGTGATACCATAGCTTGAAATTTCCAATTAGGTATAAGCCCATGCATGCCTAGTGTTTGTTGAAAAGCCTTAATGAACAAGTTGAGACACGATAGTATGAAATTCCCCAATTACGTGCTCTTTGATGCATGCTAAGCCTTTAATATATGCCAAGTGCTTGACGAGTAAGTTGTGACATGATAGTATGAAGTTTCCCCAATCATGTGGTATCCAATACATGCCTAGACTAATATACGTGCGAAGTATTTGATGCAAGACCTTGTTGAATAGAGTGTGATCTAGTAACATATTTCCCATACACTATTATATGTCTATGATTCATAAATGCTTGAAGTGACTCTTTAGTGATTGTGATGATGAATATATGTTTATAATTTCTAAATGCTTGAGATGATGCCTTAGTGATTGTGATGATGAATAGATATTTATGATTCCTAAATGCTTGAAGTGACTCCTTAGTGATTGTGATGATGAATAGACGTTTATGATTCCTAAATGCTTAAAGTGATGCCTTAGTGATTGTGTTGATGAATAGATGTTTATGATTCCTAAATGCTTGAAGTGACTCCTTAGAGATTGTGATGATGGATAGATATTTATGATTCCTAAATGCTTGGGGCGATGCCTTAGTGATTATGGTGGTGAATAGATGCTTATGATTCCTAAATACTTGAAGTGATGCATTAGTGATTGCGATGGTGAATACATGTTATGATTCCTAAATACTTAAAGAGATGCTTCAGTGATTGTGATGATGAATGAATGACTGTGGTTAAGATAAGTCAAGAATGGTTATGCTTTACTTTTATGTCATCGAGTCCTGGGGTATTTATACCTGACAATTTAGCTGCTGTCTAGAGCCTGTATTAGTTTTCACGATAATCCAGCCAAGCCATGATTCTTAGAACTCAGTAAGTTATAGAATTCTATATCCTCAGACAGACACAAAACTTAAGAAATCTCAGTAATCTTTGAAATCTCAGGATCACTAGTAATCTAGCCTCAGTGTTGTACTCAGCTTAGATCTTGTAGTATCCAAGTGTTTAGTTCTAGCCTCGGTAGTGACCGAGTAATCTATTCAAACTTTGTATCGTCAGTCATATACCATGATTTAGTAGTATTCTATCAGATATAGAACCTAGTGAATTCAGCTTAACTCAGTCAGATCATTTGAGAAATATGATCAGTATCATATTTACTTTAGTTTGTGTTTAATTGAGACTTTAGTTCAGATTTTTTCAGTTAAGAGTAGGAGCTAGCATCGAGCGAGGAAAGGAATGGCGGCTCCTCATCAGAGAGAGGCTGAGTCATTAGGAGAAATCCCTAAACTCCAAAACTATATAGCCAATGCAGAATACAAGAGTCCCCATCAGTAGAAGCTATTACTGCTAGAGAGGTTTGACTATTATATTACCTTAGGCTGACTTCCTATAAGGATCATTCGTTAGAGAGGCTTGACCAGAGAGGTATTTACTCATGGAATGGTATTAACACCTTTCCAACTGGGGTTACAGGTTGGACCCCACCTATGAGAGGTTAGGCCATGTCAGTTAAGTAACTACTTCCCACAGTTGCAGTTTTAGTATCAATCTTTAAAAATCAGGACTGAGAGGTATAGTCGTCTATCTTAGTGAGGAGCTCAGATAGTTCCATTGATTTATGACCATCGGTTAGATAGGCTTGGTCTCATATATAGTTATTTATTATCAGATCTAGAGATCTCCCGATAGATAGTCTTGATCTCAGTCTCAAATTTAGTTGAGTATTCTTGTTATCAAATCTAGAGATTTCTGATAGATAGGCTTGATCTCAGTCTCAGATCCTGTTGAGTATTCTTGTTATCAGATGTAGAGATCTACTGATAGATAGGCTTGATCTTAGTCACAGATTCTGTTGAGTATTCTTGTTTTTAGATTCGAACATGATCATTTTCTAATCATTGATAATATATTCTGGAGTTATTCGTTAGAAAGAGGTTGATCTTTGATTCTATTAGTAGAGAGCAGTGAGCTTAGAATTAAATCATTTATGTGAGTATATTTAGTTAATCGGTTATCAATATTAGGTGATTCAGTGATTCAATGTCTTAGTGTTAGCAGTATCCGAGTTTCAGTTTATAGGGTTGAGATGATTGTTATTATTATTTATGCATTTTTGTATGTATTCTCATTCGGTACTCTCATGATTATTCAGTTATGTAATTGTTCATGCATGAGCCCTTGCATTTAGCCTTACCTCATCTGCATACTTGGTACATTCCCGTACTGATGTATTTATGCTATGGTGTTTTATTTAACACCATAGGTCCAGAGGCACGTGATCCAGAGTTCTCTCTGCAGTTCAGTCCTAGTCAGTAGCAGTAGACATAGAAGTGAGTCCTCTTTATTCGAGGATGATCCTTGTATTATTATTGCATCAAACTTAGTTTATTTTCAGTTGACGGAGTTAGTTTGGTACATGTCCCATTAACTCCACAGTTCAGACAGTTAGAGGATTTTTGGATGGATGTATTAGTATTCAGTTTTTAGTTTTGAGTATTTATAGATGTGTTGAAACTTATGGCTTATTTCTGCCTGTTTTTTTGCATTTATTTTTAGATATTATACAGTGTTCAGGGTATAGATATCAGGAAAGGGTTATCTTATGGTCCTTCGAGTCATGAGCACCGTGTAACAACTAGGGAGTAGTCTCAAGTCATTATATATGTAGTTAATGATAATAATAGGTTAGCGTTGGTGATGATTAATGACATTGATGACAAGTTATGATGTCGATTGGTTATTAATTGAGGATTTGTATATTAACGATGCTTGATACTAAAAGTGTTAATGGTTATATATATAAGTATTTAATGATGATTAGCAGTCATTCACTAGATGATGACTAGTGCAATTACAATGACTAGAATTGTGCTCCGGCTAAATGGCATCTATGGTCTAGTAGTGAACCTTGACTAGATATCGGATGTTTGTTATTTAGCGGATAATGGTTAGTTGCTATCCCGTGAATAAGAATTTTCTAAAGTATCAATTATTGTAATAATTAGAGGTCATGGTTGTCTAGTACATGGGTGATTCATTAATAATCATTGGTTAGCTAGTAATTAGTAAGTAGAGTATATTGATGAGATGATATCTATATGGTGACATGATTATAGGTATTAGTACCTTGGTATATGTTAATTAATTATGGTAATAGTAGTTGTCATAATTGTTGAAAATTGGACGTTGATGTGAAATGTTAATAACCATGGAAGTTGAGAAGTGGGTTGTATATCTATTTGCATTAATGAATTACTCATTAATGCACTCTCCGATGGTATGGGATGTCTTGATGGGTTCTTTACCTTATATTCTTTTGTGTGTACTTCTTGATAGCGCTCACCTATACTGTTCAATTTGGTAGAGGATGGTCGTTGTCAATATAAACCCAACAAGAGTCGGGATCGAATCCACAAGGAACAATGTTAATAGTGATTGAGTATATTTTAGGGGATTTAAAATATTTTCAAAAAGATAACTAATTAGGAAAACACTAGAAACTTAAATTCAATATGAGAAAGATCTTGGGATTATGTCCACCTAAGGGAAATTTATGCATGGGAACATGATGATTTGATGCAAATCCTAGTTATTAACGATGCGGTAGTCTAGGTCAAAAGTTCTTGAGGCTAGTCTGTCATCAAAACCTCAAGAATATCACTTGTTGACCCTTTTGAGTACTAGAAAGTGTGCCAATTTCATCCACCTATTACCTTAATTGGGCATCCCTATTTCTAGGAAGATGCCTAAGACATAGTCAACTCTCTATTCACCCTTATTTTTACGATAGCAAAAAGATAGTAAATTACATCCATTATTGTCCACTATTGCTTTGTCCCCCCAGAGCCCTCTTTCATGGATGATATGGGCTCCAAAATTTACCTACATCCCTCTTTTAAGGATGATATGAGCTTTCAGAAGTTTGGGATTTTCACCCACAAACCCATTTTGGGCATTTGGGGTTTTCACCCATAAATCCCAACTAATTAATCCAAGCAATAGTGGAATCCATCGTCAACAAAATAGACTCTATTTTGTTAGAGATTGGTCTTAAGTACATAATGTAGTGTTTTAAAGTGCTTAGGGAAGATAGTCACTATTTCTGGCTAAAATAGTTCCTATCCATCCCTTAGCCTGCATTACAACCCGTAAAAGACCTATTTGATTCTAATCTTAGCATTCTGATATTAGTGGAGCATTACGCTAAGGGCAAGCATATGGTCATCAGTTGTAATTTGAGAATTCTTTGTGAGAGTGAGCAGAACTTTATGCTTGTACCCAGTTTGTTAGAAATTACAGAATTGTGAGTGATTATAGGTAACTTTCTTGTTGTGAGGGCACATGGTTGATGAAAGTTGGCTAATTTTTATGATTTCTTTGCTTAAACGGTATGCATGAATTTTACAACTTAATGAGTCTATTCTTGATAGTAGGTTGTCTCTTGTAATGATTCATGAATCTACTTCTTATTCATAATTATTGTGTGAGCCTATTTGAGCATCTTGTTTTTCCTTTGTGGGTGCTAAGACTTGTGTAGTATGCATAAATGGAAATGTTGTTTGAGGACGCAAAAGCTTTAAGTTTGGTTTGGTGATCTTGGGTGTATTTATACGCCTAAGCACCATAACTTACCCATATTTTAGCTAAGTTTAGAGAACAAAGTGCCTAGTTTCTTTTATTTTTACTCTACTTGTATGTAATTGAGCTAACCTATGTGATTAGCATGATTTCAGGTATTAATGAGGTAGATGGAGACATAATGGGACTATGGAATGCAGATGGAATATTGCACAAGAGAGAGTAGCGGTCTGGACTAATTGTGGTGCCTAAAAACTATAAAAACTATGTCCAAGACTAATTTGTCATTTAAAGTTAGTCTAGGGACTTAAAAGGAAATTATAAGGGAAAATTCATTAAAATTTCTTGATGCTGACAATTCACGTATTATTGATTATTCTGTATCTTTTTGAATTGGAGAGTGGCGGCTTAGTACCAAGGGAGAAATGTTACTTCATCTTCTCCGCCAAGATTGTGTTTACTTTTTGGTATGATGAATATTTCTATTGTGATTCCCGTTTTATTCATGAGTAGCTAAGTTTAGTAGTTAGGGTTATGGAAGCTTTGTAACATACAATCTATTACTTTGGGTTTTTAATTCATCATGTATTAATCTGCTTATATCATACTCACTTCGTTTATCTCGAATTCTCGTGGTTGCATTCATAGAGGATGTGCCTTAAAACTTAACTTGTTCGATAGAAGGGTTGAGGTTCGGAAAAGAGAGTAGTGATAAGAAAATAGGATTTCCAACCCCTATTTCATATGTTAATGCCTTAACAGATTAACTACTTCGACATTTCATATTGTTTTTGTAAACACTTTTGATTCGAGAGAACTAAAGTAAATTAGTCCTTGATGGTTGAGAAACACTAGGATTATGTTATTAAATACAATATGTTTCTCTGTAAGCATGATACATATATGAATTATTAAAACCCATAGTTAGAAAACATTAAAAACTACAAGGTGGACATAACCCTAGCTTACTATTTCTCTGAATCTGAATACTACTACACATATTTCATCTTGTTAAACTGAAACCATTAATTTGTGAACTGAATCAAATCCCTCCTTTTGTTTTATGGAAACAAATGATTAAAAGTCAACTAATATGTATACAACTTAATTAACACCATATTGCATGTGGGATTCGACCCCAATCTAGTTGGGTTATATATTTGTCTACGACCGTTTATGCACTTGTAAGAGTTGTAATTTGGGCGTATCAAATTTTGGTATCGTTGCCGGGGAATACGATTGTCGATTGAGTTTATGTATGTTAATTAACTGTTAGTCAAGTTGCCTAATTTTATGTTTAATTATTGTTTTTATTCTATAAAGGCTCATTGTTGTTTATGCCACGAACCAGAAGTTTAGGAGAACCATTATTACCTTTTAATCCTGAACCTCAGCTCATTAAAAGAATGGCTAACCAACAGGAAGCTGAAAGATTAGCTGCTTTGGCTAATGCCCAATTATATCAACAGAATACAGATAACCCAGGTCGGGTACCTAATTTAGATGAAGAAGACCTAGGAGATGATGATTTAATTTATCTGGCTAATAGGAGGTGTGCAGCTGAAGTAGTTGTACCTGTAAATCAAAATCATCTATTCAGAGGAAGATCAGACCATAAAGCTGTGCAGTTTGATATTGACGACAATAAGGATAATTTGGATTAAGATGGAGCTGCAGAGGGAATCAAGCCACCACCACTATATCTTGGGATGAAATTCAATATCACCAGTACTATGATTCAGCTACTGAATTTGAAAGGATCTTCAGTGGATTACCTGGTGAAGATCCAAATCTACATTTGGTAAATTTCATCAACATTTGTAAGTCGTTTCATAATCCTGGAGTGGGACACAATGCTATTCATTTGAGATTGTTTCCACTGTCTTCGTCTGGAGAGAAAACTATGTGGTTGATTAAGTTGACCCCCGATTCAATAACAAACTGGAGGCAATTGAAAGGAGGTTTCCTGGAAAGGTTCTTTCCACCATCCAGAATGCTACAGTTAAGGGACGAGATCAACAACTTTAGGCAATTGGCTAATGAAGCTTTGCATGAGACTTGGGCGAGGTTTAAAAACAAGTTAACTCAAAATAGTTCCTAGGATACCACACAGTTCTTCGAACTACAAGTAGTCCTGAGCTAACCCTAGCTCCCTTTTCTAGATCTGGGTCTCAAAATAGGGAAATATAGATGAAAAATCATAATGTATGCATAAAACTGTCTGAATCTGCATCATACTAAATCTCAAAAGTCTGATAAAACAAATGCTGAAAATTTGAATACTAAATCAAAGGTCTAAATCTGAATCTAATAGTCCAACGATCCTCTACAATCTAAATCTAGAGAGTCACTGGGAGAGGCCCCAGCTGACTCAACTATCTGAAATGAGTAAAGACATGTCTACTAGTAACTTGGAAATATGAATAACTAAGCGCTCAAACTATGAGGACTAACCAACTACAGGGATGTCTATAAGATGCTCGAAGATCAATAACGCTGCTGAGACTGAGCACCTGAACGTACATTATGACACAATGTAGCCCATAGACATATATGTGGATCAGTACTTTGAGGATGTACTGAGTATATGTGGTGTATGCAATAAGTAAACAATATCATCACAGTTTATAAAATCATACATGTTAAATGTAAATGACTCACATAAGCTTGAGTAATCTGAAATCTGAGAGTAAAATTATGAATAGCAAATCATGTAATCTAAGTCTCGTAAGTCATCACACGTAGTCTAAAATCAGTATTTCTATTTTATTTCTCAAATCATATAGGTTAAGTGAAGTATGAAAACTCATTTTATATATCTTAAGGCTTCAAATCAACAAACTGTTTAAGAGTAGGGGACATCTTTTGGGAGGTTCTTCTAACCGACAATACACCATGAGAGCATCCATGGAGTCCCACGACTAGCCCCCATTAGGTAGGGCTGTTCTACCCTTTCCATTGGAATAGAACATTCTAATCTATGTGGTCACAATCTGAGTCATCCATGTAAAAGTGGGAATAAATCTAAATCTGTACCTATGGTGGCACATAGTTCTGGGGTATGAAACCGTTGTAACCTACCTAACTTAGTGCTATATACTACTCCCAATATTATGCTCTAAATCTTAAGAAATCCACTTTAAAATCAATCTAATGGTTTATAATAAAACCAGTTGTAAATCTGTCAAGCCAATTCTATAAGTCTGAATCTGAAATGTGGATTTCATATCTATTATGAGACCAAAAGGTCAAATCTTCATCTAAAATCAGAAAGTAATCTAGTCATGGGGTGCTTATAGCACAAACAATCTTGAAATAATAATCTTTAATTGGGGTCTAATGACCCAAGCATTTAACTCATGTTAAAACATCTAAAAATTCATACTTAGTAATGTAAACATTCATAAATCATCTTAAAATCTAGAAATTTCAGCAATATGCATGGAAACATAAACATAATCATGTATTTCAACTTCTAAATCATGGAAAACCTCATAATCTTGCAAAGAATGATAATGGGTATAAACCCTAACTTGAATTTCATGGAAAATCAAATAAATTTCAGGCAAATTTGTAAATAAAATAAAGTTTTGGCCACAAGGATGAAAGAATTATCCTTGTTCAAATCCCACATACTTTAATTGATGATCTTTGATGAAAGGCTTGAATCTTGGATTCCTATTAATGCTTTGTAGATGAATTCTTAGTGTTCTGTATTTGGAATCCATAAATTTGGACTATCTTGGATAATTAAAAGAGAAATTCTGAGTTTCTTGTAGAGGAAGAATGATGAACTAGGGTTTTGCTTTGAGGAGAATGATGAATAGGGCATAAAGTGCTTTAATATTTGATTAATCTTATGTTTTTGGATGGATTGGGGGTTGGGGGATTTACCAAAATACCACCTTAAATTTTTAAACGGAACTAGAAAACATATTTTTTCCCGATCTAGTTGGCCACCGCGATGCGCCTCTATTGTGGTGGCTCATTGGAAATTGACAAATGGGAACTGGACAGACTACGCGATGCAGAGTCATCGTGGTGCCCCTTGGAATGCCATTTTGGCACATGAGATGACGCGTCATTATCGTTCTAGACCTCAGGAAAATGACAATTAGGAAATCGGCCCTTTCCCCAACGTGTCAATATCATGGAGGGCCACTGAAAAATGACAATTGGGGTTTGACACTACTCTGTGGCGCACTAAGGGTCTAAATGACAGTGTTTACCAACTAGAACTTCAAATAGTCATAACTTCTTACCCGATTAGCAGATTTAGGCAAATCTTATATCGCGGGAAAGCTAATTAAATTTCCTATATCATGGAAAGTCCAAATCAAAAGAATTCCATACGAAAATAAACATTACTCATTCTAGAAGCTACTCCTTATCATTCTCAGGATGAGTTTAAGTTAGGAAAAATTATAGGGTATTACAATATCTCCCACTTGGGATCTTTCGTCCTCGAATGTGACTAGTTAAGATGAAATTTTTGAGGAATATATGAATATAAGATAGCATGCACAACTGAAGTAAACTGCGAGTCCGAATCTAAATCATTCTAAGCTTCTGAGTAATCCGTGAGTGCATGAACTTACATGAGGGCAACTATATAGCTGAAATTTGATCAGAAAAGAACTGAGTTAGGGAAGAGTATCACCTTCGGCTAAATCAGAGTTTGTAGAGAAAATTTGAGGGTACTTGGCCCATATATCTGCTTCTGCTTCCCAAGTTATGCCCTCAACAAACTTATTCCATCAAAGAACTTTAACCAAGGGAACTTCTTTGTTCCTTAGTCTACGGATCTGATGATCTAGAATCTCAACTAGAATCTGTTCTTATGAAAGGTTGTTCTGAGTATCTGAGCTTTCTATAGGAACTAAATGGTAGAGTCATCGATACTCTTATTAAGCATAGAGACGTGGAATACAGGATGAATAGCTGACAAATTTGCAGGCAACTCAAGCTCATAAGCTACCTTTCCAACAAAACTTAGAATCTTATAAGGGCCAATATACCGGGGACTACGCTTCCCCTTATTTACCAAATCTCTTCACCCCTTTCATGGGTGAAATCTTCAAATACACAAAATTACTAAACTCAAAATCGAGGTCCCTTGTTCTCACATCTGCATATGATTTCTGGCGACTCTAGGCTATTTTCAATCTTTCTCTAATCAAATTAAATTTCTCCTTGGCCTCAAACACTGCATCAAACCCAAGCAAAGCGGCCTCACCCACTTCAAACCAACCTATGGGTGATCTATATCTCCTACCATAAACAGCCTAAAATGGAGCCATTCGAATGCTAGCATGATAACTGTTATTATAAGAGAACTCAATTAATGGAAAATGCTCATCCCAACTACCTTTGAAACCAAGAGAACATGCCCTCAACATATCTTCTAGAGTTTGGTTGGCCCTCTCTGCCTGACCATCTGTCTGAGGATGGAAAGCTGAACTAAGATAGACTTGGGTACCTAGACCCTTTTAAAAGGCTTTCTAAAACTGGGAAGTGAACTGAGTACCCCTATCTAAAATGATAGACAAGGGGACTCCATATTCACCCCTTCCCAGTTGTATAAGACATGTAACTGGCAAGAAATGTGATGACTTAGTTAATCTGTCTATAATAACCCAAATCAAATCATGGTGATGACGTGAAAGGGGTAAACCAGTCACAAAATCCATATTCACCCCTTCCCATTTTTAAGTGGGAATACCAAACTCTTGCAACATACCACCGGGTATTTGGAGTTCTAACTTAACATGTTGACAAGTTGCACACTTTGCTACAAACTTCGCTATACATCTCTTCATACCATTCCACCAATAGATTTCCCACAAGTCGCGGTATATCTTGGTAGCACCTAGATAAATAGAATAATGCATGCCTTGCATTTCAGCCATAATTTGCTGCCTCAAATCATTAACACAAGGCACACACAATCTTCTTTGGTATTTCAACACACCATCTCCCCCTTGGGAGAAAACCTCTTGTTTTTGCTCTTTAACCAATTCTTTCAATTGGACCAAACTAGAATCCATATCTTGCTTCTTCTTCACTTCCGAAACTAGGGAAGATTCAAAACTACTCTGAACCCAAACATTACCTTCAGCTGAATCAACTAACCTAACTCCCAATCTAGATAAGGGATGAACTTCTCGAGCTAAGTCTTTCTTATTATTCCCCACATAAGCAACATTGTCCATAGACAATCTACTAAGGGTGTCTGCCACTATATTAGCCTTTCCCGGATGATACAACACACTCATGTCATAGTCTTTTAGCAATTTTAACCACCTTCTCTGACGAAGATTAAATTCCCTTTGAGTAAATATGTACTGTAAGCATTTGTGGTCCGTGAATACATCAACATGAACACCATACAGATAGTGTCTCTAGATTTTCAAAGCAAAAACCACAACAGCTAATTCCATATCATTGCCTGGGTAATTATTTTAATGAGGCTTCAACTATTTAAAGGCATAGGCTATGACCTTACCTCTCTGCATTAACACAAAACCTAAACCAAATCTAGAGGCATAGAAATACATCATGAAACCATCTGTACCATCAGTTAATGCTAACATTGGGCAGAAGTGAGTCGAATCTTCAACTCCTAAAAACCCTTCTCGCAGGAATCTGACCATTGGAACTTATCTTACTTTTAGGTTAATCTAGACATAAGATATGTAATAGACGAGAAATCTTCAACAAAATGGTGGTAATAGCCAACTACACCCAAGAAACTCCTAATGTCTGATGGAGAGATAGTTTTAGGCCAATTCCTTATTGTTTTTGTCTTCTGGGGATCCACTCTAATGCCATTGGTGGAAACAATGTGACTAAGAAAGGCTACTGACCTTAGCCAAAATTCAGACTTGCTGAATTTGGCAAACAATTAATGATCTCTAAGAGTTAGCAAGATAATTATAAGATGGTGTGTATGATCATATTCATTATGCGTGTACACAAGGATATCATCAATAACAACTATGAAAAACATGTCTAGATACTATTTGAACACTTGATTCAAGAGGTCCATGAAACCTACTGGCGTATTAGTTATCTCGAAAAACATGACTAGAAACTCAAAATGACCATAATGGGTTCTGAAAGCTATCTTTAGAATATCCATTCCCTTACTTTAAGCTGATGATATCCGGATCTAAGGTTTATCTCTGAGGAATAACTTGTACCTTGAAATTGATCAAACAGGTCATCAATTCTAGGAAAGGGATATTTGTTCTTGACTATAACTTTAATCAATAGACGGTAGAAGGTCAACCATATGATAAGGAGGAATAGAAATAGGCTGAGTATCCGGGAGAAGGTCAATACCAAATTCTATTTCCCTATCGGAAGGTACCCTTGGGAGATCTTCTGGTAAAACATCAGGAAACTCATTGACCACTCGGACCGACTGAATTGTTGGAGTCTCAGACTTAGTGTCTTTAACTCAAACTAGATGGTAAATGCAACCTTGGATATAACCTTTCTAGACTTAAGATAGGATATGAAATGAGTCTTGGGAGATACTGAATTACCTGACCACTCAGAAACTGGCTTATCTAGAAACTAAAACTTCATCGCTCGGGTGCGACAATTTATAGAAGCATAATAGGAACAAAGCCAATCCAAACCCAGAATAAGATCAAAATCAACCATGTCTAAATCTATCAAGTCTGCTAACATGAATTTATGAATAATAGTGATAGGACACTTTTTATAAATCTTTTTTGCAATAACTAACTCACCTACTAGGGTAGACACTAAGAAAGGCTCGGGGATCTTTTCAAAACTTATCTCAAAATTTATAATAACTAACGGGGTCATATAAGAGAAACTTGACCCAGGGTTTAACAACACATAAACATCAAAATGGAAGACACACCGTATACCAGTAATAAAATCTAGGAATCTTCTTGTTCCTGGCGAGATGGAAAAGCATAAAATCAATTCTGGTGCTGACAACCACCGGCACTGGATAATGCGCCCTGAGGAGGAGCTGGACAACCTAAAAGAGCTGGTGCACTATTAGCCTATGTCTGAGCATGAGCATCTCTATTTCCCTACTTAGCATGCGGGCACTCTTTGATTTTGTGACCCTTCTGGCCACAACCATAACAACCTTTCTGACCCTACAAATATTTACCTTTATGATTCTTATCAGAATTAGCACATGGGGATTGATTAGCCCTATTACTCACAGTATTCTGAGATCTGGATATAGAGGACTTACCCCACTGATCATGCGTCTTTCTGGGTGCAGAAGCACTGGCCGAAGAACGTGCAGGAATAGATGAACAATTTTGGAAATGTAAATGATTTTCTCCTCTAGACCTATTTTGACCATGATCAAACTTCCCTGCTCTAGCCATCCTATTTACTCTCTCTCTCTTTCTCCTTTATGTTTTTTACGTCAATCTACTAAGCATGCATCATCAATCTAGAAAGGTCTATGTCCCTATTGTGTATAGTAGTCCTACATTCTTTAACTACCATCCCAGACACACCGGTCATAAATATACTCATGCTTGACCTAGGGTCATCCATCTAGTTAGGGGCATACTTAGACAACTGGTTGAACTTGAGGCAATACTCTTTCACTATCATAGAGCCCTACCTCAGGTTTATGAACTCTTCTATCTTAGCTTCCCTCTTCTCAAGTGGGAAGAACTTGTCTAAGAACGTATCCTGAAATATCTGCCAAGTCATGGGAGCTTCATTCTCCCCTCTACACTTCTTCCACATTACTACCCAATCATAAGCAACATCCTTCAGCCTATAGGATGCAAATTCTACACTCTCTTCCTCATAAACATGCATAATTTAGGTGATCTTATTTACCTTATTAATATAAAGCTGTGGGTCCTAACCTGCCTTCAACCCAAAGAATTTTTGTGGGTTCATTCTCATGAAATCTCAAATTTTGGATGCGGCTAAATCCTTATCCTGTTGAGATGGGACTGCATCCTGATGGTTGCCCTAAATATTAGTTGTCACAGCTTGGGCTAGCGCTGAAAGGCAACCCAAAACCCTGCATGTGACACATTCTTATTCAAAGGATATGTGGGATGATGTGCCTGGTTATCATTTCTACGGATGTTAGCTCGATGAGGAGGCATTTTCTATCATTTGAAATCACCAGTTAGAAACAGATAGAGATAATGAATGCATGATTGAACATAAAAGAAGAGATAATTTCAAAATACGCTCCATAGCCTCTTGCTCATAGATGTGGTGCACTTCACATCGATGGTCAAAACTCTATGTAACACAGCTTGTCTGACATCCTAGGACTCTCAAAACCTAGTTTTGATACCAAGTTAGTAACGCCTCAAAATCTAGTTCCTGGGATGTCATACGGTGCTCCAGACTACAAGTGTCCTGAGCTAACCCTGGTTGCCTTTTCTAGATATGAATCTCAAGATAGGGAAATATAGATGAAAAATCATAATGTATGCAGAAAACCATCTGAATCTTCTAAGTATATATGAATCATACTAAACCTCAAAACTCTTATAAAACAAATGCTGAAAATCTGAATACTAACTCGAAGGTCTAAATCTGAATCTAATAGTCCAACAAGCCTCTACTATCTGAATCTAGAGAGTCACTGGGATAGGCCCCAGCTGACTGAACTGTTTAAAATGAGTAAAGACATATCTACTAGTAACTTGGAAATCCGAATAACTAAGCCCTAAAACTATTAGGACTCACCAACTGCAGGGATATAGATAAGATGGTCGAAGATCAATCACTTTGCTGAGACAGAGCACCTGAACCTATATTATGAGATAATGTAGCACATAGGCATATATATGGATTAGTACTTTAAGGATGTACTGAGGATATGAGGGTGTATGCAATAAGTAAACAATATCATCACAGTTTATAAAATCATGCATGCTAAATGTAAATGATTCACGTAAGCTTGAGTAATCTGAAATTTGAGAGTAAAATCATTTATAACAAAGCATGTAATCTAAGTCTGGTAAGTCATCACACTTAGTTTGAAATCTGTATTTTTATTTTTTTGTCAAATCACATAGGCTAAGCGAAGTCTGAAAACTCATTCTGTATATCTTAAGGCTTCAAATGTATAACCTATTTAAGAGTAGGGAACATCTTTTAGGAGGTTCTTCTAACCGACAATATGCCATATGAGCATTCATGGTGTACCACGACTGGCCCCCATTAAGTAGGTTTGTTCTACCCTTGCCATCGAAATAGAACATTCTAATTTGTATGATCACAATCTGAGTCATCCATGTAGAAGTGGTAATAAATCTAAATTTGTACCTACGGTGGTACATAGTTCTGGGGTATGAAGCCGTAGTAACCTACCCAACTCGGTGCTAAATACTACTCCCAATCTTATGCTCAAAATCTTAAGAAATCCACTTTAAAATCAATCTAATGGTTTATAATAAAACCAGCTGTAAATCTGTAAAGACAAATATGTAACTCTGAATCTGAAATATGGATTTCATATCTATTCTAAGACCAAAAGGTCAAATCTTCATCTAAAATCTGAAAACAATCTAGTCATGGGGTGCTTATAGCATAAACAAGCTTGAAACAACAATCTTTAATTAGGGTCTAATGACCCAAGAATTAAACTCATGTTAAAACATCTCAAAATTCATACTTGGTAATGTAAACTTCTATAAATCATCTTAAAATCAGGAAATTTCAGCAATATCCATGGAAACATAAACAATATCATGTATTTCAACTTCTAAATCATGGAAAACCTCATAATCTTGCAAAGAATGATAATTAGTATAAACCCTAACTTGAATTTCATGGAAAATCATATAAATTGCAGCAAATTTGTAAATAAAATAAAGTTTTGGGCACAAGGATGAAAGAATTATCCTTGTTCAAACCCACATACCTTAATTGATGATCTTTGATGAAAGGCTTGAATCTTGGATTTCTATTGATGCTTTGGAGATGAATTCTTAGTGTTCTTGTATTGGGAATCCTTAAAATTTTGACTATATTGGAGAATTAAAGGAGGAATTCTGAGTTTCTTGTAGAGGATGTATGATGAACTAGGATTTTTCTTTGAGGAGAATGATGAATAGGGCATAAAGTGCTTTGATATTTGATTAATCTTATGTTTTAGGATGGATTGGGGGTTGGGGAATTACCAAAATACCCCCTTAAATTCTTAAACCAAACTGGAAAATGTACTTTTTTCTCGATCTGGGTGGCCACCTCGATACGCCACTATCGCGGTGGCTCACTGGAAATTGACAAATGGGAACTAGACAGACTCTGCAAGTGGAGTCATCGTGGTGCCCCTTTGAAATGTTGGGTAATAAGTAAGCAAGCCTTACTCCCTAGTGACGTTTTTAAATCCATGCGAGTATGGGCCCAAAGCAGATGATATCACTAGTGGGTTACCGAGTTACAGAGGTCTCTCAGGCCTTCATGAATAGGGATTCCCATTGTGGCCAGGGCCTCGGCTCGGGTCGTGACACATAAGATGCTGAAGACTATAATAATAGGTGAAAATCTCAGAATGCACTCCATACAAATAATGCCTCTAAATCTTGAGCGCGAAAACTATCGCCGCCAACTATAAATCTTGAGTGAGGTAGTTACGTTCGTGCACCTTAAGCGATATAGAAGCATAAGCAATAACACAACCTTGCTGCACTAAAACACAACCAAGCCCAATACCAGAAACATCTCAAAACACTGTGAATCCGTCGCCCTCAATAGGAATAGCTAATACCGAGGCTGAAGTGAGATAATCCTTGAGTTTTCCAAAGTATGACTCATACTCTTTAGACAATCAAAAATCAACTTTCTTCCGAGTCAACTAAGTCATAGGGGTTGATAAGGTAGCAAAGCTCTCAAGAAAATACCTATAGTAACCATCCAAACCAATAAAACTGCAAACCTCAGTTGGAGATGTAGGCGTATCCCAATCACAAATCGTTGAAATCTTAGGCGGGACTACTATAATACCCGCCTTGGACATCACATGTTCGAGAAAAGATACTAAATCAGGCCAAAACTCACACCTGGAGAACATAGCAAAAAGCACATGCTCTCTCCGAACCTGGAGCACAACCCTCAAATATTGGACATACTCCTCACTACTCCTCGAATACAAATGGATATCATCAATGAAAACTATGACAAAAGAGTCTAGATATCATTCGAACACATGATTCATCAAGTCCATAAACGCGGCTGGAGTATTAGTCAGCCCAAAATACATCACCACAAACTCATAGTGACCATAACGGGTCCTGAAGACGGTCTTCAAGATATCCTTGGCCCGAATCCTCAACTAATGATAACTGGACCTCAGATCTGTGTTAGAAAATACCGTTGCGCCCTAAAGTTGGTCAAACAAATCATCAATGTGAGGCATAAGATAACGTTTATTCACCGTCACCTTATTTAGCTGCCTATAATCAATACATATCTACATTGTTCCATCTTTCTTCTCTACAAACAAAATAGGAGCTCCCCATGGGGACATACTCGATCTAATGAACCCCTTGCCGAAAAGATCCTGAAACAGAGAGTTTAGCTCTTTAAGCTCTGCAGGAGCCATTCGATAGGGTGCCATATAAATAGGTCGAGTACTAGGCTCAAGGTCAATAGAAAATTCAATCTCATGGTTAGGGGGAATACCAGGCAGATCATCAGGAAACTCACACACAATAGGAATAGAATCAAGTATCGAACTCTCTACACGAGTATCACATACATAAGAAAGATAACTCACAGCCTCTTGACAAAAGTCATCGAGATAAAACATAAAAAATAATCTTTGGTAGCTCGCAACTAATTGCTCCCTACCATAAGACTAGGGCTATGTCGTCCATGGCTAAGGTAACGGTCTTGGCAAAACAATCCATGATCGCATGATAGCGGGATAACCAGTCTATGCCCAAAATCATATCAAAATCCAGCATATCCTGAATAATAAGATCAGCATAAGTATCAATATTACTAACTCTCATAACACATGATCTGAATATTTGATCCACAACAAACTCATCACCCACTAGAGTAGATACACGCAATGGTACAAATCACTAGTTAACTCCAACCATGGTCCATAATAAGCAGATATAGAAGAATAAGTGGATCCACGATCAAATAAAACAAGATCCAACTTGCGGCATATCAAAATTGGCCCTATAACTACAGTATCCCAAGTCTTAGCGTCGGGTCTACCAGGTACTACATATAATTGACCACGCCGACCACCTGGCTAGGTACCTGAATGACCACCTGCCCTGACTGCCTAAGTACCACCTCGAGCACCCAGGTAATAACCTCTATAATCATGTGCACCACCCCTATCTAAAGGGGGAACTACCCTAATAGGAGTATCTCCCTGGGCTGAAATAACAATAGACCCATGACTAGGGCACTCTCTAGAGAAATGACCAAGAAGTCCTCAAGTAAAACAAGACTTATGAGATGAACTACAACTCACATAACTGGATGATCCGGCATAACTACCACACCTAGCATGGACGATAAATGAACCTCGCATAGACTTATCACCTCCCTTACTAGGGCGCCCACTAGAAATAAACTGATCCCCATAATCTATCTGAAGATTTTCCTGAACTGGTCGACATTGAGGCTAAAAAGATAGATGTGAAGGATGTCCAGCATAAGGAATACGACCTCTGAATTAGGAACTATTATGGCTCCCACCAAATCTACCCTGATACTTCATCCTCTTATCACAGCCCTTATGCTGCATATCCTCTATCACCCTAGCATGATCAGCAACCTCAACAAAGGTTCTACCAGCAGCAACCAAACTCTGAGTAGCCATGCTAATAGGAAGTCTCAATACTCTCACAAAGCAGCAAACTCTCTCATACTCAGTATCTAATATAGAAGTAGCATGCCTATCCAACTCATGGAAATGACCCTCATACTCAGCGACTATCATAAAACCCTACTCCAACCTAGAGAACTAATCTCTCAAATGATCTCTATGGATACTCAGCATAAACTTCTCCAAGAACATCTCGAAGAATTGAGATCAAGAGAGATGGAAGGATCCAACTAATCTAGAAATCATAAAACTCTTCCACCAGTGTCTAGCAGACAAGTCCACTTGAAATTTGGTGTAGTCCACTCCACGAGTATCCTCAAGGCCTAATCCATGAAGCCTATCCTCACAAGCAAGCAAAAAATTAAATGTGTCCTCTTCAGGAGCACTGGAAAATCTATGCAAAGCCAACCTCAAGAACCTACCAGCATCTTCTGCTCCTTGGTAGACATAATAGGTTGGGTCCCAACTGGCTAAACAACTATCAGCTGAACAGCTGCTTGAATAGGAGAAACCTCAACTCCAGGTGCTACAGCTGCAGGCTACACTCCTACTCCAGTAGTTTGCGAACCATCAACAAAACTCAATAACTAAACCAAAGCATCTCTAAGCAAAGAAGAGGGAATGAATCCTGGTGGAGCCTGGGCTGGTCCTTGGCCCACCGATGGTTGAGATGAAGAAGTCACTAGCTTGGGTATAGGAATAGGGTTTGGGAAAGGTACACCCTGGTCCTTAACTAGGGAGAAATAATGAGTCTGGGTTTCAGGACCCTCCTCGTGTATCACTGAAGCAAAGGTCTTAAGCATATGTAAAAGAGTACAGTCAACAGAATATCCTACAAACCAACTGAGACTCTTAGCATAATGGGAATGAAATAAGTGAAGGACTCCTAAGAATGTCCTATATCCTCCTAAAGATAGGAAATGGACATCAACATTCTTATCTGCAGGACTCTATTAGAAACTTGCTCTTACACAAATAAAATTAGTGAAACCTAGGCTCTGATACCAATTTTTTATGACCCAACTTCTGAGTCATAATGGCACATACCTTATCCCATCGGTAGGTAAGTCGATACCGTAACCTGAAGCGAATGCAATTGGTTACCCTAGTAAGAACGTCTAACATAGACCCTATGTGTGAAAATAATATAATAACAATATTTCACAACTAAGACTACTGATATTCAAATACCAATCCGATGACCTAATGGTATTAATACAATAGCTTCTAATCTTGACCAAAGAATTTTACAATCTCAAAGTCTAAAATATCTTAGATAATCTTATACATTTGACTCGAAAACAATCTCATAGTCTAAAATGTCTTAGATAATCTTATACATTTGACTCAAAACCAAAAGAAAAATAAAATAGGAAGGGAAAAATGGCAACTCAATCTCCAAAAGCTCACCCTGTCTCCAAATAGTCAACTCACATGAGCTAGCTCAATACCAGCAACTAAAACTTGGGTATGCACAAAAATGTAGTACAAGTACCAAAAAATGGGTACTCAGTAGGAATCACCGGTCGACTAAGCTCAAATATAATGTAAAGATGATATAAAGTAAGACAACAACCTTAAAGTCAAGTGATAAGATCAAACCTAAATTTTCTTTGATACCACTGTAACAACATCAATATTACTAAAGCAATCACACGACATACCATCTCAATAGACTCTATAATCACCATAACAATTGAGTATTATTTTGAAAGAATAAAGCTATATACACAATAGCAAAGCATCTACTCGTCGTAATCACATCAACCATCTTTAAAACATAAAGCACAAGGATATACCACGATGTCCCATACCGCTGAAAGTACACGAAAGAGAGAACAACAAAGAACTCATCATGGTGTCCCATAGCACCAGAAAGTAAACAAAAAAATATCAAAAAAGAACCCATCATGGTGTCCCATACCACCGGAGGGTACCCCAATAGAATACCACCAATAATATAATAAAGCATAACTACTCCATTAATTTATCGAAACTGCAGTTAGCACAACCCTGCCATAGCTTATTTACCGATACATCCAAATACCCATACCATAATTTAACATTAACAAAGCAATATGGTCATAGCATAGATATGTAGTCACTAATTCTAAAAATCATAGATAAACACCGTGTGAAGTCCATACTAGTTAACCTTATTTCGCATGAATCACAAGATTACAGGTCTTATAACTACTAGCAATCAATTTGGGGAAAACTATAAGCCACTCATATTATTGGTTATTCATCTATCATAAGGCAACCCTTTAGCTAGCATCTTCATGGTATGAGTTATCAATTAAGCCATCTCAACCTTACATTGTAGAAGATAATCTAATTAACCATCATGCAATACTAGATTCATCATTACTAAGCATGTCACAACCTTAAGGATTAGTTTCCATATTTTAATAAAGTAACATCCACTAACTAATTTACTAGATTTCTAGCCTTCAAATTGTAATCAAATATATTAGAAGTATCCAGTTGTCACATAAGCCACTTTGCTAGGCAACATTTCATAAAATAACCTTTTATTCAAGTCAAGTAGATGTATTAGGTTAGCCCTTAATTCTACACAAGATTACTCATTCCACTAAGTCTTAACTCAGTATTAGGCATAGATTTCCACTAATTGGTAATTAGAATCAACAATGGTCATATGTCTTATTTAGTGATTAAGAGTAAGGATTTAATAGCAAGTTACCAAGAGAGACCTCATATCTCAAGCACATAGGTGGTTGGCCCCACACGGCCAAACCTTACAAATATCAATGCATGTAAGTAAATTTATCCCATAGGGCATCATAATGTTCTTACCTCTTCCAAATTTGTCGAGTATCATCTTAATATCAACATATTCCTCTGGATTCACCAGGCATCATCGTAATATCAACATATTCCTTCAGATTCACTGGGCATCTTCATAATATCAACATATCCCTCCGAATTTGTTAGGCATCATCATAATATCAATATATTCCTATGGATTCACTGGCCATAATCATAATATCAACATATTCTTCCAGATTCATTGGACATCATCATAATATTAATATATTCCTTCAGATTTATTGAACAACATCATAATATCAGTATATTTCTCTAGATTAACTGGGCTCATCATAATATCAATATATTACTCCAGATTCAACGGACATCTTCATAGTATCAATGAGTCTCCTAATGCAGCAGCATACATCGACATGCATAGCCAAACCAATAAACATACATAAAAGTCCACAATATAAGAAAGTAGGGATATAGGATAGCATTAGTCATTTTACTTTGCTAATAATAACCATACATAATATGAGTGTAAACAAGGCATGAGTATTTAGATGACATGCATACTAATCATATTTACAAAGTGACTCAAGACATGATCACAATATAATCCAACAACTAAGTTTACTAACCATAATCCTAATATGTATATGAATCATTCATCAAAATTCTAGGTTACGAAGGATTTCATAGTTCAACTTATGGTGGGTCTAGTCCCACTTCTAAAGGCCGAGAATGCCAAGCTTACTAACATAAGTCTAGTTTCTACCTAGAATTAGGCTAAGTCATCTATACCTTGCCATGAGGGCTTACCAATCCTTACTAAGTCTATAGGGAAAGCCTCTTCAAGAATCCTACCTAAGTCAGCCCAATACCAAGGTCATTTCCTATCTAGGTATTATATAGGTCAATACACTCCTAAGGATAGAGAGGTATACTATTTATGTCTACTTAGAACAACCATAGTGTTCTCACACTAGTCATGAGACCACAAATAAGCTAACTAAGGTCTTAGACTAAGGAATAAATATCATGCCTTACAAATTAATAGCCAATAGAAATCAATAAATCCTAAGTTCCCATTTAATTATCTATCATCTAAATTCCCTACCCAATATCACAAGATATCAACAATTACATTACAAACAAGCTCAGTTTAGTCTATAGGTGAGCCTAACCTACCTTGAGTCCAAGCAGCTCACAAACCAATGAGTTTTTCATTTCCTTTCTATGAAGCTTCCTCTTCCAGAAATAATGCTATCAACAATACCATCTAAGAATTACAACAAGAATGACAATAACCATTATGGCACTATTATGCCATGGGTTTTATATGGACACCAAAATCCTAGTTGGGTTTCACCCTTGGAAAGAAGTTTTCAAGACCAACCCATAACCTAACTATTTTTAAGGAGATAAAACCCTTAAGTAATTTGAGTTAATCACTCAATTTTTGGGGCTACAATTGACCCTTAATGATTTAGGGGTTTTGAGTCAAAAAAACAAAGAAATCAATACCAGATTAAAAGAATTCTTACCGTAGATTGTAGCAAGAATCAATCACATAAGTTGTTTAAGATTTAATTCAACCCAAAAATGCACTTAGAAGGTTCTACACTCTATTAGGGTTTATAGGTTAAGAGGGAGACATAAAATGGCTAAAAATTCATGAAATAAAATACTTAAATATGGACCAACTAGGTCTTTGATGGTCCGATCGTAGCCCCCACCTCACCACGGTCGTGGCCTTGTGGTCACACCTCTTTCACCATGGTTGCGGCCCCTTGGTATATGTTATACATGGCTGACACTTTGAACTTAGTTTTGAGCTTCGGTCAATACCTCAGGATGCATTCGGGGTCGATTTTGAACAAATAAGATATAAAATCCCATAGTTTTTTACATTCGTGATCTACTGGTGAAGTCAGATTATACATACAAATCTTTTTTACTAATTTTTTCTCTTAGTGGTAAATTTGGACCAACAAAGACTTCAAATTGAGAAAGGGGTTCTAAAACTCAAACGAACCATCAGGTAATCCAACTATCGGTCCCCACAAGTCATTAATGACTTGGGATGGCTATGGAGAAGTTCTATCAAAGAAAGTAAACAAGAATATAGATAATAACCTAATGGTTTATTATATATTTGTATGGAGTGAATGTAGATATTTTTCTTATCATAGGAGTCTATAGTATGTGTTCACTTAGAAAGAGCTAAATCTTAGGCAGAAGAGATGGTTGGAGCTTCTCAAGGACTATGATATTAGTCTCACTATCATCCAAGTAAGGCTAATGTTGCTTATGATGCTCTTAGCAGGTTATCCATGGGGTTTTTATCTTATATGGATAAAGAGAAGCAGGAATAAGTGAAGGATATTCACCGCTGGGCTAATCTTGGAGTTCTTCTCTTGGACTCCAAGGATAATGGTGTGTTGGTATAGGAAGTGATTAGATCATCTATTGGTGTGGATATTAAAGAGAAGTAAGAGCTAGATCCTATTTTAATAAAAATCAAGAGTGTATAGATGGGTAAAAAGTAATGATATTCAAAATCAGTGGTGATGGTACTTTACAGTACCAAGGGAGGTTGTGTGTTCCTGACGTCGATGGGTTATGATAAAGTATCTTTCCTAAGCTACATGAATTACACTACATTGTTTATCCCAAATCCACAAAGATGTATCATGATCTCAAAGAGATATATTAGTGGAATAGTATGGAAAAGGATGTGGCTGATTTTGTAACCAAGTTCATGGTGTGTCAACAAGTTAAACTTGATCACATGAGGCATGAAGGGTTGTATCAAGAGATTGATTTTCCTAAGTAGAAATGGGAGGTGATCAAAATAGATTTTGTTATCGGTCTTCCTCGATCACGGAACCAATTCTATTTGATTTGAGTCATCGCAGATAGGATAAGGAAGTATGCTCACTTTTTTTCAGCGAGAACTACCTTTTTGGTGGAGAATTATGCAAAGTTGTATCTTTATGAGATTGTAAAGATGCAAGGGGTACCTATTTCAATTATCTCTGATCGTCGTACACAGTTTTCATCTTATTTTTTCTAGGCTATTCAGAAAGTATTGGGTAATAAGGTAAGTCTGAGTACTGTTTTCATCCTCATATAGATGGGAAAGAGAAAAGGACTATTCTAACATTAACGAATATGTTTTGTCCATTTGCGATTGTTTATGGAGGCAATTGGATTAAGCATCTATCTTTTTGAGGCACTATGTAGTAGGAGGTATAGATTTTCTATGGGTTGGTTTGAGCTTAGTGAGGCAGATATGTTCGGTTTGAGTTTGGTTTATCAAGCTATGGAAAAGGTGAAGGTGATTCGGGATATGCTTAAGGATGCCCAACGTTCTAATAGTCCAATGCAGATATAAGACATAGAGATGTGGATTTTGAGGTTGGGGCTAAGGTGTTCCTAAAGGTATCTCCCATGAAATGAGTATTGCAGTTTAGTAAGAAGGGAAAGCTCAGCTGTCGGTTTATTAGTCCTTATGCAATTTTGTGGAGGGTTGGTAATGTTGCTTATAAATTAGAGTTGCCTTCAATATTGAGCTCCATTCATCCCCTATTCCATGTCTCCATGTTTAGGAAGTGCCTTAGTGATCCTTATCTGGTGGTTTTGTTAGAGGGCTTGGGTTTCTCTAATTCTCTATCTTATAAAGAGGTCCTAGTTGAGGTACTAGATCGACAGGTTTGTCCTTTGCAGACTAAGTATATGTCCTCGGTTAAGGTTCTATGGCCGAACCATAAGGTGGAAGAGGCAATATGAGATGTGAAAGAGGACATGAAGTCCAAGTATCTGCATCTATTTTCTATTCCTAGGATTCGTGCAGAAGGTATGTGTTCTTAAATACATCTTTATTTTTTGAGTTTTTTGAAGTAAGGATTAATATCTTTGCATCTGGGTTTCCTAACTTGGTTAAAGGTTGACTTGGTATTTTTTAATGCAAATTAATCATGCTTATGGTTACCCTAGCTTGTCCGTTATTTATAGAGGACTAATCCTTGTGGGGGAGACTAAAACACCATGGGTTCCTAGCCCTTGTAAAATTTCCTAGATTTCTGGTCTCTGGACAGGATACAAATAGGGGAAATGACTCGTACACTAGGATACGAGTGGTATAAATTAGTTGTATTCTGACCAATGTTGGTTAGTAGGTTGGATTTAGTGTCTGGAATGAATACAACTTAGACGGTATAAGTCGTATCAGTGAATACAGGTTATTTGTTTAATTTACTTTGTCTTAGACTTGGTAACTTATGATTGATATGAGTACGAGTGGATCACCATGAGTCGTAATCCAGGGTATAAGTCATACCATAGACTCGTATGGTAGTTAATATTCAATCCTCTAGGGATTCTATTCTGCTAGGGGCATGGATAATGGGTACTAGTAATATACGTGGATAAGACATGGTTTGGGGTGATTCGTAGCTTGGATAGTGTTGGGTCCAACAGAGATAGCCTCAGGTATGAGTGGTGGATACCACTCATATTAGAGGATATGACTGGTATGGATAGTCGTAACCACCAGACGGGATTTCTGGGAGTATAAGTGAGGGAAATCTAGACATTTCCCCACTTAACACGACTTAAATTCTTATTGAGAGGTTATTCTTCCTATTATTCTATTCATTAACACTTAGAAACTTCTCTAAAATAATCTATAATTCTCTCTAAAGCTTTTGGGTAAAGAAAGGCTACGATTTCATCTTAAGGATTACTTTGGGGCTTGTATTGTCAATTTCTTTCCATTATCTTCTTAGTTTAAGGCATGTTCACTTCTCTCAATGTTAGTTCCAACTAAAGGCATGGTTTTATACAATGTTTTCATGGTTTGATTATTTTAGAGTTTTGGATTTTCAAGTATAATTTGGGGGTTTTGGTTATAAATCCATGGATATGGTTTTCCCATGTTTTAAGTATGCTTTTATATATTTTATTGGGGGTTTTGGATAATTGGTTGCATGGGAATGGTAATTTGGTAATTGGCTTTGGTTTTGGAAATATTATGCCCCGAATGTGTTTTATAAAATGCCTATGGGAATATTTTCACTATATTGTTTGATTTTACTTGAACTTAGTCATGGTTTAAACTTGGTAATGGATCCCTAAATGCCAAAATGGTTTGGAATGGTTTAAATAAAATAGTTTGGTGGTCATGGTTATCATTAATTGGATTCCTTATGGGGTACAATGAAATTTCCTAAGTAAACATGATAATGAAAAACTTGTGGGGTACATGGGACTTCCCCAAGCAATTTAATAATGGAACATTTGTGGGGTACATGGTACTTTCCCAAGTTAACTGAGTAAATGGGTACAAGGGAATCCCTTTACCATAATAGGTTTGGCTACGAACAATACTTGCAAATTATAGTCGGTATAACGATACCACTATTAATATCCTTGGTAAATGATAAATAGTATAATAGATTGGTTGGTGAGAAATGGTTTTAATTAGGCAATAATAGTGGGGTATGATAGCTAACCGTGAAGGTGGTTAGATGGGATAGGGAATGGTTACTCGCGATCCTATTATATTGCGATAAGATATGCGGGAATCCTCTAATTACATTATACATATATATCATGGAGGGTGAAAGTACTTGGGAATACCTTACTCATACGATATCTTCGGTTCATGCAGCTACATGCATCGAGGCCCGTTCAGTGGGGGTTACACTGAACCTATATAGCCCGTGGATGATTAAGTTTGGTTAATCTTCATATACACAGATTAATGGTTTACAATGCATGTTTAACCCAGTTCCCTTTCCCGACATGGTGTTATATTTATATATATATATATATGTAAATATATATATATATATATAGTTTGTATGTATATGGTTGGTTTACTTAGTTTTACTTGTTGGTACTGTATTTTTCTTATCCTGATCTCATGTTATTGTTCACCTACTAACCCATATTCAAGTGGTTGTATCCACACGCGATGCAAGAACCAACTGTTCTATTCCTCCAGTTTAGCTATCGAACATTCGAGATCAGCTACTAGATTGAAGTGGTCAGCTTCTATTTTTTAGAATGGTCCATTTCTTGGATCTTATTTTATACTTTGGTTTATTTATGAACATTGGTTTTGGCTATAGTGGGGGCATGTCCCAATCGGATTTTTGTACTCTTTTGGTTAGAGGATTTTCTGGAACTACTATGGGTTGGTATGGGTAAGAGTGGTATTGGTGTCAGCCTTAGCATTGGTATTAGTATTTGGGGATGATACTGTAGGACTAAATTTCTCATTGTTCCATCCTCTTTTATTTTGGTACTATATATAATTATTATGGAAATCATATGGTTATGGTTTAGAACATGGTTAGGTTGGTATTGGTTATCGGTTGGGTATCGGGTGGTATGACTCATTTAGGAGGTCATGGATATAGACCTATCCCAGAATCTTTGATAATGTTATCTTGTTATATGCTCGAAATTCAGCCAAATCAAGGCAAGTATTTGGATATTGGGTTGGGTAACGGGGGTGGTTTCCGGTCTTAGTCAAATTTAGGATGTCCATTATGACAAGGACCCGGGTTGGGTTGGGTCACAGCCCTCGATATATTAGTCCTTTTGAGATTCTCCGAACAGTTGGTGAGGTAACATATGAATTAGCCTTGCCTCCAGATATCGTTATTGTTAATCCTATTTTCTATGTCTCTATGTTACAGATGTATATTCATGATCTATCTCATGTGCTTAGGTGGGACTAAATCTAGTTGGATGAGCGGTTGACCTTCGAGGAGGAGCCCGTGCTTACTTTGGCTTGTGATGTGAGGCAGTAGCATACTAGAGAGATTCCTGTAGTTAAGGTTCTGTAGAAGCACCGCCCAACAGAGAAGACCACTTGGGAGGTCGAGAGTAAGCTACGAGCCTAGTACGCTCACCTATTCGAGACTTCAAGTATTTTCTTCATCTTTAACTTTCGGAGATGGAAGTTTCTTAGTAGTAGATGTTGTAATGACCCTTTACGTCATTTCTCATGATTCTTCTTATTTTCACTTTTAGAGCTTTTCCATAGTCTCCCTAAGTCATTTATGACTTGTTGGGACTGATAGTTCGGTTATTGGGCAGTTAGTTTGGTTTTTAGAACCATTTCACCATTTAGAAGCCTTCATTGGTTCCAAATGGCCACAGACCAAAAAATTCAGTGAAAACATGTCGTATGCAAATTTTGACTATGCCTGCAGCTCCAGAATATCGATTTTAGTTTGGGTAGACCTTTGATTTGAGTCCCGCTGCACACAAACTCATTTCAACCTACTGGTCGGAAAGGTGATAAATTTAAAATTCAGGTGTGGGGACCATATTTTGTCAAAAAGACCTCAGATGGAAAATCTGAGCTGACTAATGCATCCGAAATGTCAAAATCAGTGTGGTTGCATATTTCATTTGCTCATATTGAACTTCGGATGCATCCGGAGGCATTGGGATTCCAAGTTTTGGAAGTCATCTGGTGCAGCAAGAGTACTACAATCTCGGAGGCTATATTGCGATCACGATGCTGCAATTGCAGTCTATGTGTTCATGATCACATGGAAAAAGAACATGGGAAGGGGTATTTAAATGCTCTTTTGGCCGATAATTTGCCATTTCACCATTGTCTTGAGTCACATAAACCCTAATAGAGTGTTTAGACTTCAAATTAAGACTTGGATGTTAATTGGGAGATTGAATAACTTGCATAATTGTGATTAACATCGAAACTAAGGTATGAATCCTTCATTATTAGTGTTGAATTTTTTAAAATTTAACCCAAAACCCCTAAGGGCTTGAGGCTTGATTTTAGCCAAAATATGATTGATTAGCACTAATTTCTTGAAGGATATAACTCCCTATTGGTATTTGAACAATGGGAGGGTATCAAAAACTTGTCTTCCGTAAGCGAGACCCACATTGGGGATTTTGGTGTCGTTTTGGACCCGAAGCACAATGGTGCAATATGGGTATTGCTATTCTCGTAATAATGCATAGATTGTGTTTTTGATAGTTTGGCTCATTGAAGAAGCTTTGAGGAAAGGAAAATTGAAGATTATTGTTATAGCCCTAGGCTACCCCCTACTTGAGACAATGGTGCTTACAACCGCAAGTGACCACAAGATAACCCATGAACTGGTACCTATTGTGAGCACTGAGTAAAATAGTAATACAACACATGTTTGGAAGATAAGTGGATAAGATACTATAAATCTGAATACTGAAATACTTAGTAATGACATGTCTGAAATATCTGATAAAAACCGAAAGAACTAACTGACTGTAAAACTTATTGTCTGAAAGACTCTAAACATCATGAAGAGTTGATCGGACAAACCCTCAACTAATTCTAACTAGCTGAATCATGATGAAATATGGAAATGAATGAAACAACATATCACATCCTCAGTAGATGAGGACTCACCAGTACTGCCGTGGGGAACTGCTGAGTTGTCTACAGATGGTTGGGAAACTGTGCATCTGAACCTATGCTATAAGACAACATAGCACAAAAGAAAGGTATGTGATCAAAACTTTGAATGTATTGGTACGTGAGGTAAGGACTAACTGAAATACATGCTAAAACTGAATGTAATTACATGAACATGTAAAACTGAATATGCAAGACCAAGTATTTTATACACTAACACTATCTGAATAACTGGTACAGTTTGTACAACTGACAAGTAAATGCAGAAAACTGACTGTTTTGTCTAGTAAAACTGAACTGAAATTGACTTCCAATACTAACTGAAACTGCGGGTGCTATCATGTAACCAATATAAACCATGGTTAATAACATGAAGTCCAACGCCTGACCCACGTTGAGGAGGGTTGTTCCATCCTTTCCATCGGAGTTGAACATGAACTGTAGTAATTACTATACTAAGCCCATTTGGGCAAGAGTATATGCTCTGTGGCGACTCCCAAAATCCTATGGTGGCACGTAGTTTCTGGGAAGTAGGGTGCACTGAACCCGCACTTCCCTCTCGGTGTTAAATCCTACTCCCAACTGAATGACACTGGTATTATTCATGATTTAATGTAACATGGTAATGTACTTACAAGGATCAATTAGGACTTGAAAATAGTAAGTAAACACATAGGTATTGGGTGTTCATAACCTGCCATCACTGAATGTTTTCAAAAACACAATAACAACTCTCAAAACAATAGTATGAAGTCATAATGCAGCGACCCAAAACATTGGACATTTGAGTTTATAAGCATAATATGAGAATTTGAGTATGAAAACAAATTAAACTTAAAGGAATAGCAATTTCTCATCAAAATAGTGGAATTCAAGATAAAACATCAACTTCTACTTGGAAACATGAATAAATACAACTATTTTGCTTTTTAGTACCTAGATCACATGATAATGCTATAATTCCAACACATATAGATTTGGGAATGAAATATATCTTAAATAATGTAAATTTAACTTGATAATTATGCATTTGGGCACAAGGTTGAGAGGTTAACCTTGTTCAACACCCCACATACTTCAATAACAGAATTCTTGAAGATTGTTTAAACTTGGATGCTTGAACTCTTAGTTCCTTAGGGTATTGAGCTTGGGTTTTGTTCTTAGGAAGGAGGAGGGTTTCTTGTGTGAAATTTTGATAGGAAAGGGCAAATAATACCCCTATAGATGCCCCAAATCATGTTATAGATGAATTGGATTGAGGGTAAAACACTCACCTACCCCTTGAACTATTTAATCAAGAAGTTAGGCGTAGGGAAGCAATGAGTCGTGCCTCTCTCTCGTGGGGAATAACCAACGCCTCATACCACTCCCTCTCGGAGAGAGACCAATACGCCGCAGATCCCATCATCATAGGAGATACCAACGCGTCGTGGTCTTATTACGGGGACATTCTTTCTCCGCTATCCAAACGCATCCCAAACCTCGTCCAAAAATCCCAAAACTCTCCCCGGATATACTATTAACCTCCTAAACCTGAATCAACTCAAAAACCAATATCTCGGGGTCGGGAAGACCAGAATAAAAATTTGTGAAGTTTAGGGGTCTTGAAAATGACTAAATCCTTAACGCCTGGTGAAAATTTCAAGCCTTGGATCCTTTAAGCATGCAACTACAATTGAACCGAGCGAAGTATCTCATGGGGTATTAGATTATCTCTTCCTTAGGAATATTCATCCACAAATAAGACTAGTTAGACCGAGAATACATAGGCTAATAACACCACTTACTGAATATTCATGACTTAGAACATAGTTACATAACTGAATCTGAAGCATGATACATGAACTAAACTAATTTTGTGGATGAATGAAATGACATAAGATTGGTTACATAGCTGAAATAGAGAATGGAAAAGAGTCAATCTAAGTAAAATCATTACCTCAAGTAGAATCTGAGTTCGTGGAGAAAAAATAAGGGTACTTGGCTCACATATCTACTTATGCTTCCCAAGTATCTCCCTCAATAGACTGATTTCGCCAAAGAACTTTAACCAAGGGAACTTTTTTTTCTTAGCCTATGAATCTGATGATCATGGATATCAACTGGGATTTTCTCGTAAGAAAGGCAATCCTTAACTTCCGTGCTTTTTAAAGGAATAATAGAAATGAAATCGCCAATGCATTTCTTTAACAAAGAAACATAAAACACTAGATGCACTGATGCCAAATCTGCAGGCAACTCAATCTCATAAACTACCTTTCCAAAACTATTCAAGATTCTATATGGGCCAACATAGTAGGGACTGAGTTCCCTCTTCTTTCCAAATCTCTTTACTCCATTCATAGGAGAAATCTTCAAATAAACTAAATCATCAACCTGAAACTCATGATCTTTTCTCCTCACGTCAGCATTAGATTTCTGATCATTTTGCGCTTTCTTCAATCTTTCGCGAATCAACTGAACTTTGTCCATTGCCTCACACACTAAATCTAGCCCTATCAAAGTAGCCTCACCTGCCTTAAACCAACTAATAGAAGATCTAAATCACCTTCCATAGAGAGCCTTAAATGGAGCCATCTGAATGCTAGAATGGTAACTATTGTTGTATTAAAACTCAATCAAATGTAAGTGGTCATCCCAGCTATATTTAAGTCAATAACAAAGGCCCTCAACATGTTGTCTAAAGTTTGAATGGTCCGTTCTACCTGACAATCTATCTATGGATAAAATTTTTTACTAAGATGAACTTGGGTACCAAGACCCTTCTAAAAAGCCTTCCAAAAGTAAGAGGTATACTAAGTACCTCTATCTAAAATAATAGACAATGGAACCGCATAAAATTTCACCAACTCACTAAGATAAAGCCTGTCCTAATCCTCGGCTGAGTACAAAGTATGAACTGGAAGGAAATGGGTTGACTTGGTCATTATATCTACAAAAACACAAATTAAATCATGTTGACGATGCATACGAGGTAATCTTGTTACAGAATCCATATTCACCCCGTCCATCTTCCAAGTGGGGATGTTCAACTCCTGAAATATACCACTAGGACTTTGTTTCTTAACCTTAACCTACTGACAACTCAAACACTTAGCCATAAACTTTGCTATATCTTTCTTCATACCACTCCACCAATAGATTTCTCGCAAGTCATGGTATATCTTAGTGGCTCCGGGGTGAATAGAATAACATGCACCATGTGCTTCTACTAATATTTATTGTCTCAAACCATCTACACATAACCTTCCCTAAAAACAAAGCACACCATCTCCCTCTTGAGAGAAAACCTCCACCTTCTGGTCTCCAACTGTCTCCTTCAACCTAACCAAGCTAGTATCCCTGTCTTGCTTTTCTATTAACTCAAAAATCAATGAAGATTTTTCTCCATTCTGAACCCATATTCTACCTTCTAATAAATCCACCAATCACACACCTAATCTAGAAAGCTGATGAACCTTACAAACCAACTCCTTCTTATCGCTTTCAACATGGACAACACTACCCATCGACACTCTACTAAGGGCACCTCTACTACATTGGCCTTGCCCGAATGATACAACTACTCATATGATAATCTTTCAACACCTCAAGCTATCTTCTTTGGTAAAGGTTTAGGTCTTTCTGTATGAACACTATGGAAAACTTTTGTGATCCATGAACACATCAACGGGAACCTTATAAAGATAGTGCCTCCAAATTTTTAAGGCAAAAATAATGGTTGCCAACTCAAGATCAAGGGTTGGATAATTCTTTTCATGGGATTTAAGTTGTCTTGAAGCGTAGGCTATGACCTTGCCTCTATGCATCAATACACAACCCAGGCCAACTCAAAAAGCATCATAATAAACTACAAACCATACATGTATTTGGAAAAGTCAAGATTGGGGCAAAATTAAGTCGAGTCTTCAACTCCTAAAAACTCTTTTCACAAGAATTTGACCACTGAAATTTAACATTTTTCTGGGTTAGCTTCGACATGGGGGAAGCAATAGAAGAAAACCCTTCAATCACCATCTGTAATAGCCAATAAAATCTAAGAAACTCCTACTATCTGATGGAGAGATGGGTCTAGGCCAGTTTCTTGTTGCTTCATTCTTTAAAGGGTCAACTCGAATGCCATCACTGGAAGCTATATGGCCAAGGAAAACTACTGATCTTAGCCAAAATTCTCACTTATTGAACTTAGTGAATAACTGATGATCTCTAAGAGTCTGTAATACAACTCTCAGATGGTCTGCATGGTCATTCTTACAATGGGAATAAACAAGGATATCATCAATGAAGACTATGACAAATATGTCCAAGTACTTCTTGAACACCCCATTCATCCGGTCCATGAAAGATGCAAAGGCCTTTGTTATTCTGAAGGACATAACTAGAAATTCAAAGTGACCATACCGAATTCTGAAAGTTGTCTTTAGAATGTCACATTCTCTGACTCTAAATTGATGATAGCTA